>NC_026008.2:47105053-47220460 GCF_000442705.2 Elaeis guineensis
CTTTTCTTTTTTTTTCTTCTTTTCTTTCTTCTTTTTCTTCTTTTCTTTTTTTCTTCTTCTTCTTCTTCTTCTTCTTTCTTGGTTCCTCCAGGCCGAACAGGGACGGTGGGTGTTTCTCGACCTTGACCGGCGTTCGGGCCACGGCCACCGCGGCGGAGGCCGGCGGCCGCGGGAATCACTCCCCGATCACGGAGGGTGGCCGCGATCAATTCCGATCGCCGGCGCCGGAAACTTCAAGGAAAAGAGACCCAAAAACAGAGGTCCCTTTCCCGACCGGAAATCGGCGACTTTTGTCGCCGGCAGTCGCGCACAATTGCACGGGGAGGAAGAAGAAGAAAGAGGAGAAGAAGAGGGGGAACTTACCTTAACCTCCGGTGACCTCGCCGGCGAGAAAACACGGCGAGAACCCGAACGATATCCGCGGCTTCGATTTGAGAAAAACGGAGAGAAAGAGAGAGGGAGGAGGTCGATCTTCAGTCTAAAGGGAAGGGGTCTTCTTATAGAGAGTCCTAGGACTCCGAAGGGTCCTAGGATTCCTGATTTCCATGGGTTTCGCCGGAGAAGAAGACTCCTACCGGGAGTCTTCTTCCCGGTTGCTCTGTTTTTTTTTTTTTTTTTTGGCTTTGATCTGCTGGCTGGGCTGGGCTTGGTTGGGCTATCACATTCTTCACCCCTAAAAAAAAATTTCGTCCTCGAAATTTTTCATACCTGTCACCATTGTATTGGAAGCCTGTGGATTCTGTTGAGTAAGCGCATAAACTCTTCCCTGGGTTTTAGAAATCTGTCCGCCACCCTTATGTTGTCCTTCATGAGTTCTTTGGCCAACTTGATTTTCTATATTTAGCGGGCAGCTAACAATTTTATGATCCATCTGACCACATTTGAAACAAGCACCTGTATTCCAGTAGCAATCCTTGTCTGCATGATTTTTGCCACATCTGGAGCACTGCTTATCATCAATCTGTTGAGTCTTATTGTCTACTGTTCCCTTGGCTGATCTTTTGATATTTTTATTATTCTGCCCTTGTATATCATTTGATCTTGCTCTCTTTCTTTGCCTTCTTTCCCTTTCCATGCGTTCTGCATTGACTTCCCTTTCAATTATCAGTGCTTTGTTTACCACATCTGCATAAGTTGTCAATTCATATGGAACCACTTGTTTTCGAATTTCAGTTCTCAGTCCCATCTCAAACTTGTGAACACGTTCTTGCTCACCATCCACTAATCTCGGAGCAAATTTTGCTAACTCTGTAAATTTTGCTTCATATTCAGTCACACTCATACCCTTTTGCTTCAAATAAATAAACTCTTGCTCTTTCTGGATCCTTATACTCCGAAGAAAATACTGATCATAGAATGCAATCCGAAATCTTTCCCAGGTAAGTATTTCGCCGTCTTGTTCATGCTTGCGCTGTAGTCGCTGACACCAATTGTATGCTTCTCTTTGTAGTACATAAGCTGCATATCGAATCTTTTCTTCATCAAGACACTCTTGGACAGCGAAAGCCTTCTCCATCTCCATTATCCAGTTATCAGCCTCCAAAGGTTCGGTAGTTCCCTTGAAAGCTGGAGGAGCAAGCTTTTTAAATTCTGAAATGTTGTTCCGTTGTACTGGTTGCTCTCCATGTTGTGGTGGTGGATGCTGATGTTGTTGTGTATCTCGTTGTATCTGCTGTTGTTCAAACATTTGCTGCTGCATTTGTTGTTGCGCTTGTACCATCCTGATTAGGGTCTGCATTAACTGAGCCATATCTGGTTCTTGACGTGCTCTCGAAGTACTCCCATTAGGATCTACAACTCCCTCCTCCTGAGGGGTGCCACTAGTCAGATGGGGAGTGCTACCATCCCGTGGTTGTGATGTCTCTCTTGCAATTCCTTGAGTAGTTCTTGTCATTCTACGGGGAGGCATGATAACCTTGTGGTAGTAAAACCTTATTAGATTCATTGATCTATTTGTTAGGATGGATTTATTATGATGCTCATACTCTAACGTCCCAATATTCCTAATGTCTACCCACCTACACTCATATATGTTAAATTCTATGTGTCATAATTTATCCACTTATGCTCTGATACCATATTAATTGTCACGCCCCCGACCCGAGATTGTGAATCGAGGGTCGCGGCAACCGCCGCATACTCATGAAGAACTCTCTCCATAAGCATGCAAGGCATCTCATCACGATATCAATGCATCGCAGCGGAATAAATTCAAATAATTATTATTCAACTATAATTCAAGTAATTAAATCAAATGTCTTACATCTAATAAAATTTTTTTCGCTAAAAATAATAAAAACAATAGATCTAAGTTCAATGAAGTTGACAATGCTAAATCTCGCCTCTAAAAGCTCTGTCCCAATATTTCTTCCCACGCTTGAAATTAATTATCTAAATCTGAAAAATAGAAAGAAAAGTAATGAGCTAGACAGCCCAGTAAGTAACAAGTATCTCTACCAGATATTCAGATATTATTTAATTTTCAAGAACAATGCTGCAAATAACATAAAAATATATTTAATGCTGATTTAATGCAAATCCAATAATTTCAAATATTTACATATAATAAATCCGATTCGATTCAAAACACTCGAAACTCAACAGCCTTGACTATGACCAACGTTTAACCCCCATTGACGGGGTCCACAGAATACCAGCGCACAACCTCCACTGGCAGGGTCCAGAAATACCAGCGCACAACCCCCACTGGCAGGGTTCACAAATACCAGCGCACAACCCCCACTGACAGGGTCCACAAAGTACCAACGTATAATCCCCATTGGCGGGGCCCACTGAAACATAGTTAGGCTGAGAGCATAAATCTGATCTATATCAAAACACTTAGTACCACAATATATATCATAATCTTTCACTAAACATGTGCATAAATCGATATACCATAACATTTCAAAAGCACTTTTCTTTCAAAACATAATTTCATAAATCATGCATAATTTCAGAGAATAATTATTTATTTTCAGAATAAATATGGAATATCTCGAGAAGATGATTCATTACTTACCTTTCACGGAGCACTGAATGAACGGATCGACTAACTTCTAGGAGATTCTTCCGTGCCTATTATCCAAAATTATATTTTTACATTAATTTTAATTCAAAATTAAATCTAACAAATCCCAAAATTTAAAATCTCGCTTAAAATCAGACTCGTCTCTAAACTCGATCAGAATCATCAGATGAGACCTCCCACTACGCTAATCCTAGAGGAATAACTTTAGAGAGAGAGGAATCCATCAAGAGAGAGAAATATCCTAGAGAGAGAAAATTCTAGAAAGAGAAAATAGAGAGAGAAAGTTCAATTCCAGAGAGAGAAAGTCAGGGTTCAGACTGAGAGAAGAGAGAGAAACTCTCTCTCTCATCAATTTCAATTATTTATTTATTTATTTATTTATTTACTTATATATATATATACATATATATATATTTTTATTTATTTACTTACTTATTTGTTCATATATATATATATATAAATATATATATATATATATTTTATTATTATTTTTATTATTATTATTTTCTTTTTTTTCTTCTTTTCTTTTTCTTCTTTTTCTTCTTTTTTTTTTTCTTTCCTTTTCTTTTTTTTTCTTCTTTTTCTTTTTCTTCTTTTCTTTTTCTTTTTCTTTTCTTTTTCTTCTTCTTCTTCTTCTTTTTCCTTGGTTCCTTCCAGGCCGAACAGGGGACGGTGGGGGTTCTCCGACCTTGACCGGCCGTTCGGGCCACGGCCACCGCGGCTGAGGCCGGCGGCCGACGGGAATCACTCCCCCGATCACGGAGGAGGGTAGCCGGCGATCAATTCCGATCGCCGGCGCCGGAAACTTCAAGGAAAAGAGACCCAAAAACAGAGGTCCCTTTCCCGACCGGAAATCGGCGACTTTTGTCGCTGGCAGTCGCGCACAATTGCACGGGGAGGAAGAAGAAGAAAGAGGAGAAGAAGAGGGGGAACTTACCTTAACCTCCGGTGACCTCGCCGGCGAGAAAACACGGCGAGAACCCGAACGATATCCGCGGCTTCGATTTGAGAAAAACGGAGAGAAAGAGAGAGGGAGGAGGTCGATCTTCAGTCTAAAGGGGAAGGGGTCTTCTTATAGAGAGTCCTAGGACTCCGAAGGGTCCTAGGATTCCTGATTTCCATGGGTTTCGCCGGAGAAGAAGACTCCTACCGGGAGTCTTCTTCCCGGTTGCTCTGTTTTTTTTTTTTTTTTGGCTTTGATCTGCTGGCTGGGCTGGGCTTGGTTGGGCTATCACATGATCTTTAAGATCTTTCTGAATCCAATTAAGAGGATAGGAACATGGATAAGGCTTGATCTACAACCCTAGCTTTTGAACTAGATTTTCAAAGATGAGGTTCCTCACTTCTTCTGGCTTCTAGGATCTAAAAATTGCCTCAATGATGCTCTGCTTCATCTAGATCTTCAAACGAAAGAGTTTCTCTAATGCCTCTAGATCTACCTCAGTTGCTGGCTCATATTTCCTCACCATTAAGCTCAATTTGAGTTTGCTTACTCGAGTTTCGGCAGCTCAACTTCTACAGCATTAAGGACTACCTTCCCCTTCTTAAAATCATCATCCTTTGACTTTTTTCACTTCGGCTGCAATTTGGGATAAAGATTCCAACACTTCTTAATGTATCTAAGGTTATAATAATCGCAGTACTTTTTCTGAGTCGTGTTGACATGCTTTTTGCCCTGCTTCCCTTTCTGACCTGAATTTCCACCACTTTTCCTAAATTTGTTGCCCTTTTTGCCTTCTCTAGGTTGATTCTTCTCTTCAATCCCTATGGTTTTCACACTGACTTCGTTAATCTCTTCAACTTTGAAAAATTTTAGCTTCTTTCGAATGCTCTTATGGAGACCTCCGATGTACTTCATAAAGACTGCATGATCGTCAATGGAGATTTTGAGTGACATTGCTTGCTTGTGAAACTCGATGGTGTAGTTATAGATAGATTGATTGTACTTCTGCCATAAGTATTGCCACTTGATACACCGACCCTCATGGCCAATTGAGTAGAACTACTGAATTAGGCTCTTAAATTTACTCGACATCAAATTAAAAACATCATTGTTCCTCATGTAAAAATTCCACTAAGTAAGAGCATAGCTAAAAAGCTTAAAATGCAGAAAAGCTATGTTCTGGATACTAAAGTATCCATAGATAGTAAAGGTTCATCTCCAAACATAGGAGATAGCTTTGCAATAGGATTGTTGGTGCTGGAGCTTAGGCTGAAGATATCGGCAATCCGAAATCGATCTTGATAAGTTAGGCAGTCTTCTCCTCTAGATGTGTGCGACACCTTCATCTCACCATCCATCAAGAAAAAACTAACAGCCATACTCATATTTGCTCTTCGATGTACTTGAAGCATAGATAGGTCTTATTTTGATTGCTTGTATTGCTTGCATGTCTGGATCATGAACTAAGGCCCTCATAGACATAGAGGATTGATACTCTAATACTAACTTGATTTAATTGAAAAGAAAGAAGACTTCCTTCGACCTGCTCAACTCGAATATCTCAAAAAAAAAATAGAAGATGGAAGAATGTCAAAAATAGGACTCAAATCCCTTTTTCTTTCATTAATTCTCAACCCTCATAAATTAAATTACGCAACCCCAATTTATAATACTAGTGAGGTCTTTCCTTTCATAATTTGAGTAAAGATTCCTCTTCTAGTTTGAATAGGATTAGATCTCAAAAAAAGACTAAAATAAATAATCATGAAAAAATACTAAAATTCTATGAGATAGATCTCGACTTCTACATCAACTTTGCCTGCTATTGCTCTACCAAATTCTTCAAGGATTGAAAGATAACATCTAATCAAAATTTTTCCCAAAAAGTAAAGTTTCAATTTGACTAGCTCGTTTCAGAGCCCAAACAAGGGAATTTGGCTTGTTCAACCTCTTAGAAGGTTGGCCTAAAGTTATAGATCTCTAAAAGATATCTGATTTCAAAAAAAAAAAAAGGATCATCTCAGTTGGGCATCGTAGAATCAAGTTATGGTTTCTTAGAGGTTGGCATGTGACTTTGCTTTCTGATATGATGAATCTTGCTCATGGATCCTTTCCAGCTAGATCCGTAATAGTCAAAATGATCTATATCAAATATGAGGATCATCTTGGCTCAAACCTGCACAAACTTTAGATCACCGAGTTAAGAAGAAAACAAAATAAGATAGGGATAACGGACAAGGCTAGCCAAGTGGCGGTGCTCGAGATCCCAAATTTGATCAGATCTGAATGGCATCCAGCAAGACTAGAGGCAAGGGTCCGATCTGAGTAGGGACAACATAATCAAGGCCATTGATGGCCGGGTCCATTAAGGTCAAATGAAGATCGGCAGATAATGGGTTATCATGGGAAATCGAATGGTGGAGATGGATTAGGGAGAGGAGGGGGGAGAGAGAAAGAGAGGTGGAGAGAGAATGAAAGGGGTCCAGTGGGCTCACCTTTGAAAAATGGGAGGCGGAAGGGCTTTGGTTGTTCACTGGTTTCCAGCAAAGAGGAAGAGCAATGGAGGAAAATCGAGGGAGTAATGAGGAAAAAAATAGAGGGAGCAATAGATACAAGCATTTTCGCAAGCCCTCGCTGGACGTTCCGAGATAACTCAACTGACTTGGGATCATCTCGGAGGTCCTGCCTCAAACATTACATATGGATGGTGGGGTTTTAGCCTCCCCAATCTTGCCATAGGAATCTCACTACTCAGCTAGCTTTTGAATCCCTCCTACTGGCAAGTATGCACTTGACTCAACTGAGTTAAGGCCAAGTTTGAGACTGGTTGAGGGTCAGTCGGATATCATAGTGTGAGTTTTCAGTAATATACAAAATATTGAAAAATATCAAACCCAGGATATATTGAACTATATTGAACCAACCAAATTCAGAATACCATATCAGATCGATCAGTTACCCGCATGATTGAAGGTATCAATTCAAAACGTAAGCATGGTAAGGCATTCGTAGGGAGATGGAGGAGAGAGAGGAAGAGAGAGAGAGATAGGGAGGGGCAGAGAGAGAGATAGGCCGAGAGAGGGAGAGAGAGAACAGGAGAGTGAGAGAGAGAGAGAGAGGGCTTAAAAGCCCTCTCGGCTCATTTATAGGGAGTTACCCTTGTTTTGTCTTAAAATAAAGGAAACCTAATTTTTCTTTTTTTCTATCGATTTCAAATTGACATTGTAGAAAAAAGTTCTGGTATATCCCGGAACAATAAGGCACGGACTCATACCATACCATGCCAGTTACTGAGCAATACAAGCCCCAATACCAGTTCGGCAAACCTTAATCAAATCAGACCAAATTTGCCAAAAAAAAAAACATATTATACTACACAATGCATAATCTACAATATGACTACTCAGCATTTCTAAACATGGTAGATGATTGTTTCAATCAAATGCATCTTAATTCATTTTGCTGGAAAACAAACAAAAGACAAGTGCCCAATCATATGACTAAATATCAATATAGTTAAGACTTAAGACATAATTTATAGTAAATTGGTTTTTGAAGCTCCATTGTCTATTTAAATGATTTTTGGACGGCATAATGTGTTTCAGATTAGACTGGTTTAATTTCCAGCACAACATTCTAAAACTCATGCAGAATAAGTATATGCTCATTTCAGCTTTCGCATTTTGACATATAAGGCCAAGCTTGAAAGATATCAATTTCAGCTCTGCATTATTTGAACAAGAAACCGAATTGTTCCTGATGGAATGTAAGACTGTTTAGAAGAAAGGAAAGATGAGAACACCTTCAAGTTCCACTTGCTTTTTCCAAGTTGATCACCAGGAGAAGACGAGAAGGCGCTCCCATCTATATCGCATGCATACTCCACTGACTCTGTCTTGCCATTAGCAATTTCATGCCAAAACTCCTCTTCCAAGTACTTAGCTGGTAGGCCTCCAGCACTAGAATAACGTCGAGAAAATAACTTGTTTGCCATCTTCTCAAACTCCCGAAATGTATAATTTCTGAGGGAAATGCAAGAAATCATACAACATAGAACTTGGAAGACCAATAGTCACACTTATACTGAGATAGTCACTCACCTTCCACTCATGAAAAAGGTGATTTTGTCATTTGTATCCCACTCAGCCAGGCGCAGAGGTTGTACTCTAGTAGTGAACCTAAATCCAGCTTTCTCCTTCATCAACACAACACCAGCAGGCACAGAAGCATTTAATGGGGAAATGATCTTACATATGCCTGAAACACAAATAGCAGCCTGCAGTTCTCAAAAAGATAAAGAAAGGATTTCCATGCTACATTGGATAAAGGACTGGTCTTCCGAGTCAAATAGGCCAGCAAAATAATAGTTTTTTTTTTTTTTTTAAGTTATATTGCATCAATGATGTGTGTCTTTTCCTTGCCAAAAAAAATGAAGTGACTTTTTCCAAAATGATGCTGCCACATCCAATATCCTATTGAAAAGTCAAAAAATAAAAATTAAAAGAAAGAAAAAGAGGATAGATAATCCAGTGCGAATCAAAAATATTCATGGGTAAACCATGAATGAAGATACAATAAAGTGAAGAATGAAAACATAAAAATAAAAAAAGGAAATTATTTACTTTAATCTAATAGTAATAATTGTAACTCAACCTTCTGTAACTTTAAGGTAAACAATGAAAGTACAAAATTATTATTTCAAGAAAAGGGTCATCTTTAATATCCAAATTCCAATGCATCAGCTGCCATTACTCGTAACAGGATATGCAGCATTTTCGTGCAACATCATAGAACCCTTTTACACCACCGTGTATCATTCAATTCAATAATAAATAAACAAATAAAAATAAATAGAATGATTTTTGCCCTGCTCATACTAGTGGTAATATAGTAAATATATTGCATAAATGCGCCCATCTCATGAAAGCCAGAAATGGCCTTTTTTAAAAGAACAATAAAATTTTAAACAGGAGTGAGCACTTTATCAAAAAAACATGACATAAAAAGTCATTCCATATGCCATCATTCATGCTTAGGAAGAAAGAACAATATATATCTAATAAAATAAAGCATCCAATGAGGTTTCTCCAACTTATTTTCCAATCAGTCCATAATGGCATCAATTTTATCACATAAAAAACAGATCGTGACTGGTATATGATTGTAAACCATTAGTGAGCACAGTGTAACTTCACGTAATACTACCAACAAGAGAAACAAAAAATTTATGCCATACCAAATTTAGATGCCGTAGGAGCAATCTGTTGGAGATAAATTAAGGGATCCTCAAACTCCTCCTTTGTAGGACAGAACACAGGACATTCTGGAATCTTATCAATCCAGTCAAAATTTGACATGTCAAATTTTTCCACCTTATGCTTCACAAAAGCATCCTTCACAGGACCACCTGAGTGAGAAAATTCATCAGCATTTCTTTGCATTCCTGTCCAACATGATGCAGATGTTCTCAAAGCATCCCCACCACTTCTAGTCATCATGGTAGTGACGTTTGCCCCTTCAGGGCCTACAGACAACTTCAAACGTTGGAGCCGTTTACGTTTCAGAATTTCTAATCCATTTTTAACCTCTCTTGACAAGCAAGCCCTTCCCTCAACCTGTCAGAAAGGAGCAATGAAAATGAGATCAAAATCAAATGTCAAATGAATTACCAATATCACCTTAGTTGTTTCACCTGTAAGAAGAATTCATGAAAAACAAATAACTGAAACCAAAATTACAGTTTTTGTGGTGCTACTTTTATATATTATTTTGTCATATAACAAATGAAAATACAGCTTATGATGTCAGGAAATCAAGGATATGAAGCTCTAATACCTGAAGGAAAGGAAAGGGGAAAGATCTTTACAGTCTGATGGGGTTGAGGTCCTTTAGAATAGCAAAAGCTAAAAGTACACTTGCAGGAATTTTAAAAATCAGATTTCATTATATGAAAATTGAACTAGAAAGGGACCGTTTCCTGGAAACTAGGCTTGGAATGAAAATGGCTACATGAGGTAAGGTAAGACTCCAGGGCAATTTCAGGTCTTAATGGATGTTTCGTGGGAAAATAGGCTAAAACTCAGGTTACAGATGAACCATAAAGGAGGATGAGAAGATAAAAGAAAGGGTAAGAGTAGAGGAGATTAGTGCATGCTTTTGTAAGTTAAAACAAGGGATTGAGTGCATATATAGCACATTTCATAAAATATACAGGTAACAAAAACAAGCTTTCCTAGAGGAAAGATAGGTGACTTTGTGCTCATTTTAAAATCTTGATTACAAGTTAAGCTTTCTGCACCTTTGGCAGCTGGGCATGTTATATTAACCACCTTGGGTTTTAACATTGAGTATTGAAGCTAGCCGAACACCTAGAACTAGTTTGCATAATAGAAGGAAAACAGAGATGCTATGAAAAAAAGAGGGCTAAAACTACCATCATCAATGTATAAGGCTGCCAAGAGCACCACAAATAGACATGTCATATGGAAAGACTATAAAAACATGTCCAAAGTGAGATCCATCATTGGAAATGACTACCTAGACTAAAGCCAGAGGAGACACATTGAGCAAGTCAATCATAGAACATTCTAATCTACTTTAGTACTAGAGAAGGCTATTGCCTTCAAATAGGCATTTAAAGCATATTCATCTGGGCCTTTATTGATCATGGTGCAAGTTTCTACATGTTATATTTTCAGCAAACAGAAGGTCTACAATGATGTACCATGTCTAGTATTATCACTTTATTTCAGACAGCCCAGCTGTCTAAGAAGTTATCTAAAGAGTAGAACCAAGCAAAGCTCCATTGACATGTCAGCCATACAAGATAGAATGTTGCTCACTTCCTGGGAAATGAGAAATAACAGGGGGAGGAAAAGGAAAAAAAAAAAAAAAAAGAATATATATATATATATATATATATATATATATATATATATTCAAGACCCTAATGAACTCCTTAACAGATTCCTGCCTAAAAAATAAAATATTTGTTTAAAAACCCCACTGAACATAGAGCAGAGAAGCGTGTAACATTCCACACCTTTAAAACCACCCTTGTCCTTAGGGTTGAACACTTGGGAAATACACTTAAAGATTGCAGTAGCATTCCTTAGAGGATCTATCACTATCATGTGAGTCCATTGAGCCAACGGCTTAGTGAATCTTTGATTGCTCCAGTATTTGACAAACAGTCTATAAGGGATTGGACATGAATTATTCTAGAATATTAGATTTTAAAAAATTAGTTAATTCTAAAATGTAGCATTTTTGGAGACATAAATAGACTATCATGAAAAGATTGCAAAATAAACACCTGTGCAATGTGCAATGTGTCATACAGGTCTCATGCTGTTATAAAATGAGAATAGTGAGATCTGCTAATCTTTTGAAATCAACTCATGCCATCAAGTGCCAACCAAGAGATTAGAGGTGATGTATTGCATTTTTATAGTAATTATTATTATTAGTTTTTAATGATTTTGATGAAATTGGTATCATAATTAACTAAATAAATATAAGAACCTAATATGTTTTATGTCAATTGCGGGTAATTGAGCCAGGTCACACCTAATTGGGCTTAACCATGTTTTAAAGATCAAATTAAGTGAAATTGGTTGAGTCCGATTCAGCAGGGTTTGTCATCCGGAGTCATCAGGTCTTGCATCAAAATCAGAGTCCATCTCAAAGCAGAATAACCAAATCAAGATATCAATGGACCCCACACCTTATCCTTTTTGGCATCATCAGCCAGAAAAGAAACTAGAGGTGCAGGAAATAAATCAAGTAGTTAATCTCTCCTATCTAGTCAACCAATCTAAATTCTGGATATTTTGGTGTGAGGACCCCTAAAAGGCAAGCTACAGGACTCCAAATTGAGCAAGATTAGATCCTACAGAATTTTGAGAGAAGCAAGAAAGGAACATAATTTACAGAATTGAATTTGGATTCCAGATGAGGTGGCTCCAGTAGGTTGAAGTTGGTAACAATGTTGGACACAACAAGAAACACCCGATACACCCAGATTCTTCTTAGTGTTTCTTGGCACAAAGATCTGATATGGCAACCGATTTTGGGTGGCAAAGAGCTATCTTGGAAAGAATTAAATGGAAGAAAATCAGAGTCCAAACTAATTCTGCATGAGGAGCAAACTGAGAAAGAATTGGAACCAATTCTTGGAAAACTTGATTTGGATAGCCGAAACCTTACCTTGTTTTGCAGATTTTGTGGACCCAGAAAGGAAGAAATTCTTCTCCTCTAATTAACCATGCCTCCTTTCCTTCTTTTACTATGGAAATCATAATAAAATCAAAAAATTTGGGCAGCATAAGGAGTAGATGGCTGGTGGTTGCTTAAAGCCTATCCAAAGGAGGAGAGATTCTATACCAAATAAAAAGAATGATATATAGAATAAAATCATGGAAAAAATACCACCTTCACCCTAGCCCTAGCCCTATTTAAGGATCCTAAAACACCAGCAAGAGAGAGGAGGAGAATCATCTTTGAAAGCTAGAAATCAAGCAAGGAGAGTTTGGAGTATCTGGAAGATTTGAAGAGAGGATTCATTCGGCTCTGCAATTCCTTCAGAGTTTTTAATTCTTTCTCTTGTTTACTTTGAATTTATTTTCTAGAACTCATTCTTAGGATGATTTTGAAGTTTTATTCAAGTAAACTTGAGTTTGATTTTGATATGATGAAAAGCTAAATTTCTAGCTAGGGTACCTGATGTAGCTTGGATTTAATTTCAATTCCAGAATCTTGTATTAATTTTCTTTGTTAATGCAATTGTTTGTTATTTGCACTTAATGCTTTTAAGTATTATTATCTTTGGTACTTGATTGATTTCGATTTATAATTGGTACTGGGAAAGAAGATTATAAATTGGAGTTAATAACAAACATCATAGGAATAATAATTGGAGCGGGAGCAGAAGATTTGACCTGTGGGATCTTGGAAATAATCACTGTGCTTATTGAACTAATTGAAATCTATTTTACTATTGGAAGATAGATTATAGGTTTTAATTAGTATATTTAATAAGACTCGGGAGAGATTATTAAATAATTTAAGATTATTTATCCTTGCATTAATAATTAAATTTGGATTATTAATTGGAATAGCTGGAATTGATAATTGGTCCAAGTGAAATCAGATATACCCTAGTGCTTTATCAATCGAATTTTGATTCAGCTTTCATTGAGTTCTTTAGAGTTAATTTTATTTTCCACTGTCATTCAGTTTCGATCGTTTAGATATTAGTAAAATTAGCATTCATTTTTGGTAATTAAACTCAGTCCTCGTGGGAAGATCTCTTATTTATCATTACATTACTTGAGCGATTTCGTGTACTTGCGAAATAGGCTATCAAGTTTTTGGCGCCGTTGCCGGGGACTGATGCTTTAATATCAAGAATAGTTGATTTTACTAGTAATCTAGATATTTTATTTCTTAGAGATTTAAAAAAAAAAATCACTGACATTCATAACGCTTAACTAATATAGTATAACCAAAAATATTAAAAAAAAAAAAATCAAACTTGATTGGACATCTTGTTTCTTTGCATTGCATCTCCATAATTAACTTTAAGGGCACTTAACCCATTAATCAGATAAGGTGGGATTTGATCACCCTTTCTTAGCCCAAAAACCACATCCTTCATCTGCATAACCTAGACCTTAATCTAAAATCAATTAAACGTTGGCCCTAGGATATTCGAGCTCAATAGGACAAAAAGCCCTAAAGTTAGACCGGGTTCGAATTGATTAATTGCTCGGTGTCTAAGGCAAGTGGTTTAAGAAGGTGGTTTTCAATTGGTTCCGTTGTCTGACCTGGCCAACTCAGTTGGTGTCTAAGGAAAGCAACAAGCAGGGGACCTCCCACATCTTACACTTACCTGCCAGACAGTTAGTCAGTTTTGGGCTTGGAGTGCTTGAAGGCGATCTTGGAACAGTTAGGAGCTGTCTAGATCTAGGTTAACCTAGGATAGAAAGTCCATTTTGTGCTAACTTGTTTGCCATGAAAATTTAAACCTAATTAAAACACTCTTCTCTTTCATCTCTAGATTTAGGACTCCTTAGGACTCATCTCTAGAACTCTTTTCTCTCTCTTTCCTCTTCTCTCTTCTCTAAAAAAAAAAAAAAAAAAAAAAAGATAATAATCTTTCAAAATTACAACTTGAAAAGAGAATCGGGTCGACTGGTAGAATTGAATCAAATCCCATTTCAAGTCAAGAAATTGAACGCACTTGTAAACAAAACATTAAAGCAGTCAGAGAAGGAAGAAATCTGAGGCAAAAGTAGATCCAAAATGGCTGAAGATCCAAGGAGAGAAGTAATCCTAGTAGGAAATAATGAGGTTGCTAGAGAGGCAAACCCCAGGGCACTGCGGATTATGCCATGCCTACCGTGAATGGAGCTTCATCTAGCATCACAAGACCACCTGTGCAAGCAAACAACTTTGAGATCAAGCCTGCTTTGATCCAAATGATCCAGACAGCAGTTCAGTTTGGAGGATTGCCCAATGATGACCCTAATGCGCACATTGCAAACTTTTGGAGATATGTGATACCCTTAAGCATAATGGAGTGTCAGATGATGCAATTCGGTTAAGATTGTTCCCGTTTTCACTTAGAGACAAGCTAAAGCATTGTTACAGTCTCTTCCTGCTGGCTCGATCACCACTTGGAATGACTTAGCACAAAAATTTTTGGCAAAATTCTTTCCACCTGCTAAGACTGCCAAGTTGAGGACTGACATCCAAACCTTGTGCAATTGACATGGAGACCTTATATGAAGCCTGGGAAAGGTTCAAGGATCTGCTTAGGAGGTGTCCACACCACGGGCTGCCTAAATGGTTGGTTGTGCAAACCTTCTACAATGGGCTGAACAACCATACCAGAATTAATATTGATGCTGCTGCTAGAGGTTCATTGATGGGGAAGTCGCTTGATGAGGCCTATGATCTTTTGGAGGAAATGGCCAACAACAATTATCAATGGCCCAATGAGAGAAATATGGCGAGGAGACCTGCTGGGGTTCATGAGATAGACGCTATTACTGCACTCAATGCAAAAGTAGACACTCTTTTCAAAAAATTAGATCATTTGTCTATTAATGCTGTCAATACTTGTGTGCAGACCTGTGAGATGTGTACTGGGCAACATGCTACTCGAGATTGCCCGATTGACAGCTCATTCATGCCTCCAGTACAAGAACAAGTGCAATATGTGGCAAACCAAGGAAGGCAACAGAACAATCCATACTCAAACACCTACACGCCTGCCTGGAAGAACCATCCAAATTTTTTCTGGGGAAATCAACAGCAACAACAAAATTATCAGAATAGAGGACCACCTGGTTTTCCACAGCAAGAAAAGAAGTCTAATCTGGAAGAATTGGTTGCAACACTCACTAAGGCCACTACTGATTTCATGGGTGAGACTAAGGCAAACTTTCAAAACCAGCAAGCTGCCATTAAAAACTTGGAAATACAAATGGGACAGTTGGCCAATATGGTAGCTAACAGAACTCAAGGGTCATTGCCTAGCAATACTGAAACGAACCCGAAGGAGCATGTGAAGACAATTACCTTGAGGAGTGGAAAACAACTAGGGGAACAACAAGGGAAAGAGCCTATTAAAGAACAAGTAAAGGAACAAACTCAAGAAGAGACTATGGTCAAAGAGAAGCTAAAAGAGAAAAAGGAAGAGCCAGTAAAGCCCTACAATCCACCAGTTCCTTTTCCTCAAAGGCTTAAGCAAAGTAAGGATGACAAGAACTTTCTGAAGTTTTTGGAGGTCTTCAAGAAACTACACATAAATATTTATTTGCAGAGGCATTAGCTCAGATGCCTAGCTATGCCAAATTCTTGAAGGACATCCTTTCCAAAAAGAGAAGGCTAGAGGACCATGAGACAGTCATGCTCACCGAAGAGTGCAGTGCAATCATTCAGAACAAGTTGCCATCAAAATTAAAGGATCCAGGGAGTTTTACAATTCCATGCAATATTGGCAATATCGAATTTACTAAAGCATTGTGCGATTTAGGTGCTAGCATTAACTTAATGCCTTTATCTGTTTTCAGGAAGCTTGGACTAGGGGATGTGAAACCGACCAGTGTCTCATTACAACTAGCTGATCGATCGGTGACATATCCTAAAGGCATAGTGGAGGATGTATTAGTCAAGGTGGACAAATTTATCTTCCCAGTGGATTTCATTGTCTTGGATATGGAGGAAGATAGAGAGGTTCCTTTGATATTGGGACGTCCATTCCTTGCAACTGGCAAGGCACTTATAGATGTCCATGAGGGTAAGCTTACTTTAAGAGTGGGACAAGAAGAGGTAATTTTTAACGTGCTTAATTCATCTAAATATCCTCTTGAGAATGATGAATGTTTTAGATTAGATGTGATTAATAAATTTGTTAGTGAAATAATTGACAATTCTGAATATGACTTGATTGATGGTGTTAAAAATAAACAGCATGTTGATGTATTAAATGATATTGAGAAAATACAGGATTCAGTAGAGGCTAAGCCAAACCCCAAGCTTGAGCTTAAGCAGCTCCCTTCTCACTTAAGATATGCATTCTTGGGAGACTCATCTATTTTTCCTGTCATTATATCTGCTCATTTGTCTACTGAACAAGAGAAAAAATTGTTGCATGTGTTGAAAAAGTATAAGAGAGCATTAGGCTGGTCTATTGATGATATTAAGGGAATTAGTCCCAGTATATGCATGCATAAAATTTTAATGGAAGAAAACTACAAACCTTCAATTGAGCATCAACGTAGGTTAAATCCTAATATGAAGGAAGTAATTAGAGCTGAAGTAATGAAGTTACTTGATGCAGGAATTATCTACCCTATTTCTGATAGTAGTTGGGTGAGTCCTGTTCAAGTAGTTCCTAAGAAAGGGGGGATGACTGTTATTACAAATAATAAAAATGAGCTGATACCCACTAGAACAGTCACTGGTTGGCGTGTGTGTATTGATTATAGGAAGTTAAACAAAGCCACACGAAAGGACCATTTTCCTTTGCCTTTTATTGATCAAATGCTTGAGAGATTGTCCGGATATCCCTTCTACTATTTTTTAGATGGTTATTCAGGATATTTTCAAATTCCTATTGTACCTGAGGATCAAGAAAAAACTACATTTACTTGTCCATATGGAACATTTGCATATAGGAGAATGCCATTTGGGTTATGTAATGCACCTGCAACTTTTCAAAGATGTATGATGTCTATATTCTCTGATATGGTTGAAAAATTCATTGAAATCTTTATGGATGATTTTTCAGTTTTTGGTCCTTCTTTTGATATGTGTTTGACTAACCTCTCCCAAGTTCTACAGCGTTGTGAAGAAACTAATCTTGTGTTGAATTGGGAGAAATGTCATTTTATGGTGCAGGAAGGAGTAGTTTTAGGCCATAAGATTTCATCTAGAGGGATAGAAGTAGACAAAGCAAAGGTGGAGGTCATTGAAAAATTACCACCACCAACATCTGTTAAAGGAGTGAGGAGTTTCTTAGGGCATGCTGGCTTCTATAGAAGATTTATAAAAGACTTCTCTAAAATTACCAAACCTCTTTGTAATTTATTGATCAAGGATGCGCCTTTTAAAATTACTGATGAGTGTTTGGTTGCTTTTAACAGATTAAAGAGAGAATTAATCTCAGCTCCTATCATCACTGCACCTGACTGGAATCTACCATTTGAACTCATGTGTGATGCAAGCGACTATGCTATAGGAGCAGTCTTGGGACAAAGAAAGGAGAATAGACTTCATGTGGTGTACTATGCGAGTCGAACACTGAATAATGCACAGTTGAACTATGCCACCACAGAAAAAGAGTTGCTCGTCATTATTTTTGCTTTTGATAAATTTAGGCCATATCTTATAGGAGCAAAAAAAATAGTTTATACTGATCACTCAGCAATTAAATATTTACTTGAAAAGAAGGATGCGAAACCGAGACTAATTCGTTGGGTGCTCTTATTGCAGGAATTTGACTTGGAGATTAGGGATAAGAAAGGAGCAGAAAATCTTGTAGCAGATCACTTGTCTCGGTTAGAGTTAAGTAAAGAAATTGAGAACACTGAGGTACCCATTAATGAGTCATTCCCTGATGAACAATTATTTGCATTACTCACATCTAGTACACCCTGGTATGCTGATATTGTTAATTTTAAGGCATGTGATATTATTCCTTCGGAATTTAATTACTAGCAAAAAAAGAAATTTTTACATGATGCAAAATATTATTTTTGGGAGGATCCATATTTATATAAGTATTGTCCAGATCAGCTTATTAGGAAATGTGTGCCTGATGATGAAATTAAAAATATTTTAAAACACTGCCATTCATTAGAGTGTGGAGGCCATTTTGGACCCAACAAAACAGCTGCTAAAGTATTACAGTGTGGTTTTTATTGGCCTAACCTGTTTAAAGATGCTATTGCTTTTGTTTCTTCTTGTGACCGATGTCAAAGAACTGGAAATATTTCTTTTAGACAGGAAATGCCACTAACCAATATCCTTGAAGTAGAACTGTTCGATGTGTGGGGATTAGATTTTATGGAGCCTTTTCCACCTTCTCATTCAAATCAATACATCCTGGTGGCGGTGGATTATGTATCCAAATGGATTGAGGCAGTAGCACTTCCCTCTAATGATGCCAAGAGTGTGCTCAAGTTCTTAAAAAAATACATATTCACACACTTTGGTATTCCAAGAGCTATCATCACGGATGGAGGTAAGCATTTTTGTAATCGTTATTTGGATTCTCTATTGATAAAATATGGTGTTACTCATCGTGTAGGAACACCATATCATCCTCAAACAAGTGGACAAGTAGAGATCTCCAACCGTGAAATTAAAAGAATATTGGAGACTACTGTCAACTCATCAAGAAAGGACTGGTCCCTAAAATTAGATGATGCGTTATGGGCATATAGAACAGCATTCAAAACGCCAATTGGGATGTCCCCGTATCGTCTAGTTTATGGAAAAGCATGCCATTTACCTGTGGAGCTAGAGCATCGAGCTTACTGGGCAACTAGGTTGCTAAATTTCAATATGGAAGCTACTGGGGAGAAAAGGTTATTACAGCTTAATGAACTTGATGAGTTCCGCCTCCATGCATATGAAAATGCAAGAATTTACAAGGAGAGAACGAAAAGATGGCATGACAAACATATTGTGAGGCATGAATTCCAACCAGGACAAAAGGTGTTGCTGTATAACTCTCGCCTAAAGCTATTTCCAGGCAAGCTCCGGTCTAGGTGGTCAGGTCCATTTGAGATTATACAAGTTTTTCCACATGGAGCTGTTGAGCTGAAGAGTGGTGATAGGACCTTCAAAGTCAATGGGCAAAGGTTGAAGGAATACATAGATGGAGGATTTGAGCAACCAAAAACCTCCATAGCACTGATATAATGCATTGGGATAGTCAAGCTAACGACTATAAACTAGCGCTTCTTGGGAGGCAACCTAAGCAAATTTTTTTTTTTTATTTTTGAGTCAATTTTAATCCTCACTATATTTTCAAGGTTTGAATGGACGTTGTTCACTTTTTGTAGGCACATTGAAGAAGACAAGAGATATGAAATGACTGAGGACGAGTTGCAAACTCACACAAGCGCATAGGCACGCTACAAAGGGGAGTACCCCTAACCTTTAAGAATGCCTTGCTATAATATGTATTGTGATGATGATCTTGTCATTGAGCACAATGTCAAATTCAGATTTGGGGGTGCATTTGCATGAGCATTTCGTGTTAATAATATAGGATTGCCATTATGTTTGCATCTTTATCTTTATTTTTTTATAAAATTTAAAAAAAAAAAAATTTGGAATATTGATTCATTGATCACTTGTAAGGATATAGAGGGGGACAATTTTACTTTTGTGTTAGTGTTTGGCTATCTTAGCTTTAAATTTGGAAGTCAAATTCAGGGATTGACTGTTTTATACTTGTAAATACTTAAATAAAATCTCGTATAGGAGATAGTTACTTTGCTTCGCCAATCCTATTTGTGAGCTTTGTTGCAATAAAATGTAGACAATTTACTTGGGAGAAATGATATAGGCATTCCTTTGGCATATCCTTTTTGACCCCTTGTATTTTCTTTTCATCCTATCTCATATCTACTGTTCATATTTTTTGAGAATAAATTGATTATAATGGTTAGAGCATACTAAATTTTTAGTTTTCCTTTCCTTCAAAAAAAAAAAAAAAAGAAGAAGAAGAAGAAGAAGAAGAAGAAGAAAAAAAAAAAAAAGCACAATCTACTCCGCTGTTTCAAGTTGCCTAGTAACTAGGAGCATTCATGAGCCCCATGTTTGCTTTTACGTCAAACAGTGACTTGAATTATGAGTATGCAAAGCACTTTGAGTATATGACTTGCTGAGTAACCGGGTGCCTTCATCACCAATGTCGGTATTCGCGTAAAAAGGCAAATGATGACTTAAGGAAGAGTGCCAAAGTGTATAGGCTGTTCTAAAAGTATAAAATAAAACAAATAAAGGAAGGGATGTAAAGCATAAGTAATTGAGTATGCTCTGATTTATTGTGGTTAATTTATTTTCACTTATGTGACCATAACCATCATTCTTGTTGCTTGCTTTTCATTTTTTTTTTTTACCCGAAAAAGTCCTATTGATCTCTTGAGTACGTTGTTTGCACTATTGGAGATGGGCTGATAGGATTTTGCATTCAGGATTGGATGTTTGAACCGAATTATTTTATTAAAATCTAAAGGAAGCAGAGTAGCTATTGATTGTGCGTAATTTTGTTTGAGTATGAATGAGTTTGGAATAGTTAGCTTGTGGGTTTGCCTTTCGATTTTGGGTTGAGGTGGTTAAGCCATGGCATTTGGGTATTACTCCTTTGTGTCTAGATGGATTTTGAGTATATTAATGTTAAATAAAGTTTTTAGCATTAATTTTTTGAGATTCTTCATTTTTGATTTGGACTTTTCTTTTGCTTGGGGACAACCAAAAACTTAAGTTTGGGGGTATTTGATGTATTGCATTTTTATAGTAATTCTTATTATTAGTTTTTAATGATTTTGATAAAATTGGTATAATAATTAACTAAATAAATATAAGAACCTGATATGTTTTATGTCAATTGCAGGTAATTGAGCCAGGTCACACCTAATTGGGCTTAACCATGTTTTAAAGGTCAAATTAAGTGAAATTGGTTGAGTCCGATTCAGCAGGGTTTGTCATCCGGAGTCATCAGGTCTTGCATCAAAATCAGAGTCCAAACTAATTCTGCATGAGGAGCAAACTGAGAAAGAATTGAAACTAATTCTTGAAAAACTTGATTTGGGCAGTCGAAACCTTACCTTGTTTTGCAGATTTTGTGGACCCAGAAAGGAAGAAATTCTTCTCCTCTAATTAACCATGCCTCCTTTCCTTCTTTTACTATGGAAATCATAATAAAATCAGAAAATTTGGGCAGCATAAGGAGTAGATGGCTGGTGGTTGCTTAAAGCCTATCCAAAGGAGGAGAGATTCTATACTAAATAAAAAGAATGATATATAGAATAAAATCATGAGAAAAATAGCACCTTAACCCTAGCCCTAGCCCTATTTAAGGATCCTAAAACACCAGCAGGAAGGGAGGAGAATCATCTTTGAAAGCTAGAAATCAAGCAAGGAGAGTTTGGAGTATCTGGAAGATTTGAAGAGAAGATTCATTCGGCTCTGCAATTCCTTCAGAGTTTTTTCTTTCTCTTGTTTACTTTGAATTTATTTTCTAGAACTCATTGTTAGGATGATTTTGGAGTTTTATTCAAGTAAACTTGAGTTTGATTTTGTTATGATGAAAAGCTAATTTTTTAGCTAGGGTACCTGATGTAGCTTGAATTAAATTTTAATTCCAGAATCTTGTATTAATTTTCTTTGTTAATGCAATTGTTTGTTATTTGCGCTTAATGCTTTTAAGTATTATTATCTTTGGTACTTGATTGATTTCGATTTATAATTGGTACTGGGAAGGAAGATTATAAATTGGAGTTAATAACAAACATCATAGGAATAATAATTGGAGCGGGAGCAGAAGATTTGACCTGTGGGATCTTGAAAATAATCACTGTGCTTGTTGAACTAATTGAAATCTATTTTACTATTGGAAGATAGATTATAGGTTTTAATTAGTATATTTAATAAGACTCGGGAGAGATTATTAAATAATTTAGGATTATTTATCCTTACATTAATAATTAAATTTAGATTATTAATCAGAATAGCTGGAATTGATAATTGGTCCAAGTGAAATCAGATATACCCTAATGCTTTATCAATCGAATTTTGATTCAGCTTTCATTGAGTTCTTTAGAGTTAATTTTATTTTTCATTATCATTCAGTTTCGATCGTTTAGATATTAGTAAAATCAGCGTTCATTTTTGGTAATTAAACTCAGTCCTCGTGGGAACGATCTCTTATTTATCATTATATTACTTGAGCAATTTCGTACACTTGCGAAATAGGCTATCATACCGCGCAGCTCCTTCACTCCCTGGCAGGCCGCAGTAATGGCCATGACTCTGCTCCACTTCCTGTGACGGATACCGCGCGGCTCCTTCACTCCCTGGCAGACCACAGTAATGGCCACGACTCTGCTCCACTTCCTGCGACGGATTCCGTGCGGCTCCTCCGCTCTCTGGCAAGTCGCGACAACGGACGCTGCTCCACTCCCCGCAACGGGCTCTACGTGGCAGGCCACGGTGATGGCCACGATTCCACTCCACTACTCTTCATAATAAACTTTTCCTGGCCCCGAATGGCCCACTGTCAGGCGGTTACAAACGTCGCTATCAGTCTGTTGCACCCTCCACCTATAAAAAAAGGGGACCCAGATACGTTATTCTCTAAGCTCTAATTTCTATCTCAAAACTCTGCTAAAATTTTTGTTCGAACACTTCATTCTTGTTGAGGCAGAGAACTGACTTGAGCGTCGGAGGGTCTTGCCGGAGCACCCCCAACTCTGATTTAGACTTCTTTTGTAGGTCCCGGCGGCGATCGCGACTCCCTCGACTCCAACTTCTCCGACGCCGATGGATTTTTGCACCAACAGTAACCATATGCACGTGCAACTTAAATTTTTCTTTCAGCTACTGCAACTTAAATTGCAATGCAACTTTAGTTGCAACTTAAGATGCATTTAGTTACACTTTTTGATTTTTAATTTTTAATTTTAAAAAATATTTTTTATTTTTTTTATTTTTATTATTGAATAAAAATAAAATAAATAAAAAATATGTTTGATAACTATATTGCTATAAAGCAAAAAACAACGTTTGGAGACGACAAATGAAAAATTCGATGAGGAAAAAAGATTCAACAAGAGAGAGAGAAGAAAATGGAGAGGTGAAGAACTCGACGAGAGAGAATGATTCTGACTTTTTAATTTTTGATTTGACGTTTTAGATACGTAGAAATAAAAAAAATAGAAAAACAAGTTTTAAAAAGCAAAAATTTTTTATTTTACATATAAAATAATTATTTTGATTTTTTTATTTTGATTTTTTATTTTTTATGATATTATCGAATATTTTTTTTTAATTTTTATTTTTTAAAAATTTAAAAAATATTTTTTTAATGACTAATCAAACCAGACGCATCTTTAATTTTTTTTTAAAGACTACCGCAACTTAAATTGCAATCCAACTTTGGTTGAAGCATAACTTCAACTAAGGAATACATAGGGCCCGTGGAGAAACAGAGTAATCTATAACAAGCCTCAGGAGTACAACAGACTCCTTTGCAGAATGATGAAGAGAAACATCTCCAGAAAAGCAACAAGAACCAGAAAAATGAAAGGAGCGCACAAACATCGAGGGAAAGAACTACCATCGACAACTGATCCGTCAAAAATGCCAAGTAAAATAAGTAGCAGGTCCAATATCATTGGGAATCCAAGAAATTTCAGTTCATCGACCACCTGACTGCATTTGAAATTATTACTACAAGCATTAGGAAAAGAAATGAAGCTCCAAAAACAAAATGAAATGGGAATAATCAGCAAAGAAAATTCGGAGTGGAACTTTCAATTTCCATTTCAGATCACCCAGCAAAATTATGATCAATAGTGTCAGGCAAATTCCAAAAATGATAATGAGTAAAATAACAATGTTCGCATGGGCACGAAAAGTAAAATACAGTGATGGAGAGACGGCCGGGAGCTTGGAGAGGTGGAATCGAGGGCAGCCAGAGGAGGCGGACGGATGCTCAAGGAGGCGGGAGGTGGTTGGGTGCTCGGAGAGGTAGGAGGTGGTCGGGGGCTCAAGGAGGCAGACAGGGGCTCGAGGAAGTGGGATCCAATGGCCGGGGGCTCGGGGAAGCGGGATCCAACGGTCGAAGATTTGAGAAAGCGAGATCCGACGATCGGAGGCTCAAAGAGACAGGATCCGATGGTGAGGGAAGAGGGGGATCAGAGGCGAGGTAAAGAGAGGGGCGGCATGGGACCGAAGGCGGGAGAAAGAGGCGGAAAAGAGAGAAAATGAAAAATTGAGCAAGAGGTGAAATAGGATTAGTATTAGTAATGGCAAAATCACCGTCACTAGAGCTGTCGCTAATGCTATTAGCGATGGCAATACACCGTCGTTAATAAGGTTATGGTAAAATTTAAAAAAAAAATTATCAGTAAGCGATGGCAAAATGCAGTCTGTAATAAACTATTCCATTATTAACAAGGTTACAGTGAAATTTTAAAAAAAAATTATCAGTTATTAGCGATGGTTTGTTTTTCATCGTTAAAGCCGTCGCTAATAAATTTATTAGCGACGACTTTCTCATCGCTAATAATTTATTAGCGATGATTTTTTCATCGATAATAACTAATTAAATTGTCACTAAAAATTTATAAATTTTTAGCGATAGAAATATTTTTTATCATAATATTTTATTGATAAATTCTGGTATTAGCGACAGCTTTTTTTTATTGCCGCTAATATGCCAATTTCTTATAGTGCGGATCCTAAAGTCTAATATCTTGGGCTCGTGTTCCTAACATGTTCTAACCTGGTAAGAATCAAGTCCAAAAGGAAGCATAAACAGCAGGTATGTACTCAAATTATTTACTCCTAATTCTAATCACCAGTCTCCTGAGATCAATCTGAAGCCAAGCTGAACTGTTCTAAATGGTTGACCTTCGGCCTTGAGCATGGCAGAGAATTGAGCCACGCATTTCACCTCAGCATTTACTATTTTCGGTCCTCTCTGACCTATACAAAACTTCGGGGAAAACTTTCTTCCCAGAGGGCGAGGGCTGCATGATTCTCTCCTGTGCTTATCAGGGTTTGTGCAAAGTGCGAACAAAGTTAAATAGATGAACGGGAGATTTCCATGAAGAAATTGACTTACATTTTTACTCAAAAAAAGCTTGGTGGGTTAATTTACATTTGATCTCCGATAAAGAATTGATTAATTTACATATGCTAGTTTGTGTGCCATCAGAAAGACGCAAAATTCAGAAAAAGAACCCATATAATGATGGCAGTGAGGTAGCTCTTTCAGGCTGGCTCCACCTGCAACCCCGCCCAACCTTTCACATTTGATTAATAAAAAGGGGAACGAGTGTTAAAACTTCTCAGAGGTACTGCCGAAGACTTTCACCGCCAAGGGTCTCCATCTCCTTGAGTATCTCCTAGGCCAGAGTTTTCACAGGAAGCTCCACATCGTCGAGCAGCTCACCAAGAAATGGGATCGGCTCAGGCAAGAACACCATTTACTCCTCTTTTCAGTGTTCTACCGAGTACTTGACCAACTTCAAACCTAGAATCCTTGGGCGGACCTTCTCATTCCTCGTATGCATTAGCACCTGCCAAAACAAGCAGACAGATTAGTTCATACACAGCAGCATCCAGCATAAAATAACCAATAACATCTAATGTATTAAAGATCTGATGCCAGGGTGAGCAAACAAACTGACCCTTGAATCTAGTCTTGATGCCACCGGATCAAAGACAGCATTGACCAGTTAACATGAACTTCCCTCAAAATCGACTTAATAAGTCCAATAGCAAACATTTTCCCATTAATTATTAAAATAAGTTAACAAAGAACGTGAAATATAACAAGGTAACTAAAATGACAAAATGGTTAGTGAGAGTCTTGACACCGTTCCAAACTCCACGTACTTAAAATATTTCTAGGGAACCTTATAAAAGACGACAACATTAACCAAAAATGGCTTATTAAAACCAGATGATTAACTGCAAGCCATTCTACAAGTGTGTTGCCTCCATTACTACATGAAAGTGGAATTAATCATGCCAGAATTCTAAATGGTGAAAAGGATAACCTGGAAGTTAGAGGAATCTAAAAGCTAAAGGTCGGTATCATAGAGGAAGCAATGATATAAGGAATTTAGAATCAGTGCTCTCAAATGCCATTGCTTTGCTGACAGAACTTTTATCTTTTCCACGATTATGTGTATCCCCAACTTTGGCCTTTTTCCTCTTTTGTGTTGAAGTAGGCAAACCTGCATCTTGATCTTCAGTGAGATATCGTATGCAACCTTCAAGCAAGTACTTGAAGTAAGGTACAAAAAGGGTCCTGCATTTAAGAAAAGATGTCACCTGGATGTTGACATAAAACTGGGGAAAAAGGAAAGAAAACATTTGACAGACACGAATCAAACTTAATATTAAGCAAACCAGCTCCCAACATATCAAGGATATAGCAAGTGGACAAATTATTATGCGTTATATACTGAAAACTAATGGCTAGGAATAAGCAGGAAAATGACATTAGTAATTAATCAAAATCAGTCAGAATTCATGGCATAAAATGCTGTCGGGAGCTTAGTTGGCAATCATGTTTACAGTCCTAGATTGCTTTCTACTTTAGAGCTAGGGGAAGCAATTGCAGGTCAACTACTTTAACCAGGAAATATTTCGAATACTAGGAAAGGAGGTGCTATGGCGGTTCCATCTTCGAAAGATCCAGCTGTCACTATCCGACTTTCAGGGGCTCCCTTCATTATTGGAGGGAAAGATGTAGCAGTTCCATCTTCGAAAATCCAGCTGTCATGATCTAACTTTCAGGGTTCCCTTGAGGGAAAGATTGGACAGCTTTGTGCCACGTCTCAGAATAATAATGGACAACTGTTACTACGAGAAATTTTGTAGGTGAGAACCTTGACAAAAAAATAGGTATATAAATGGAAAATGGAAAGTATCACCTTTGTCAATCAAAGGACGTGATTCTGGAGCACATACTCTTCCATGGTAGTTTCAGGCAGACCACTCTGACATGGTAGGTAGTTTTAAACCAATCACTAATTATCTCAGATGCTTGTCATTGGTTACTGCAGATGCATGGATTCTTTAGAAACACTGAAGCTAACTACCTCAACCTTAATCGGTAAGCCTTGTCGCATTTATAGTGGCCATATTGCGATAAGATTTCAGAACATCTATGATATTGAACCTCAATACGAAGGCAGCGACATGAAATTATGGCAGAGATCTGAATGAATATGGCTGCACCAAGAGATATCGCACGTATTGACGATCATCCTTCACGGTAGATAAAGTATGCAGCTACATTGATCTCAACCATTGAGTCCTGTCCTATCCATGTAAGATCAAATTTCAAATGAGTATTTAACAACAACTCCCAACCACATGTGAACCCTCTACAGAAATTAGTTTCAAGGCCCTAACGGACTGGTACAATTCCAGTACTGTATCATGCTAAGCCACATGCCAAAGCTCATGCTATAAAAGTAAGCCCGTGGCCAACTAGGACATACTACTACAAGGTCCACAACCCTAATAGGGGTACAAACACACGGGTACATGTACCGGTACTCTGACCATATCTGGCCAATGCAGCATATGCGGTATAACAAGAACAGGCAGGACCATAACATGGTACTTGAATCCAAAACTAGCTCTAACCTCCTAGGACAGATAACAAAGATGGTCCAGCCACACAACTCTAAAGAAAGTATGCTAACAATTAACTTCCTAGATTAAGTAATTTATGCCCATACAACAGGAGGGGATAAACCTCAAACATATCCTCGACAGAATGGGAAATGGTTAGACTAGAAAGTCTACGTTTCTGGTTTATCTTAAGCTCATACAGAAGAGAAAAACCCTCCAACATGCCGTTGATGGAAGGAGTCTTAGCAGAAAGGAAACTGATAATATCTGAAAAAGAATTTTTTTTGTTCTCAATCTTCAGTGAACCAAGCTATCTTGCCACAGGTCTGAAAGTATTTTCGTATCACCGTCTAGACTCCTTCCCTTCACACCTAATGGACTAAAGAAGCAAAAGAACAATAACGTAATAGTGCAAATTCAAAAAGTGCAAGAATATTTTAACCAGCCGAGCTTTAACAAAGGGAGAAATTAAATTAAATAGCTAAAGCTGTTATGACATAGGCATTAATCTCTTTCAAAAGAAATTTAATCATGGAAGTGTGTATTTGTTATAAGTGACGCCATACGGAGACTCAAAATCTTCATTTCTTCCCCACTAAGGTCTCACACTACACAAGAATAGAGAAAAAACTTTATTCATAAGATATGTTGTACTTTGGGAGCACTTGCAGGTGCTAAACATCCAATGTAAGCCCTTACCACTCATATTGGAACTACACCACATATAACTCAAATTGCAAAGAATGAAACCAGTCTCTGCTAAATGGCAGTTACATAATATAACTCAAAACTAATCAGATAGTAAAAATACATAACTTGGGTGCCTGTATAACCCAAAATTAAGCAGATAGTAAAAGATACATAATTTGGGTGTCTGATCTAATTAATATGACTCAGACTAACTAGTCTGCTAACATTGGCCTGAATTCTGGCTAATATAAACATCTGGCGAAGGAATATGAGTGCC
Source organism: Elaeis guineensis (assembly GCF_000442705.2). Classification (NCBI taxonomy): domain Eukaryota; kingdom Viridiplantae; phylum Streptophyta; class Magnoliopsida; order Arecales; family Arecaceae; genus Elaeis; species Elaeis guineensis. Next base: position 47,133,902 of record NC_026008.2, read on the forward strand.
AGATGCTCTGATAATGTAACCTATACCAAGCAATGGTGACCACCCATTAAATTTCTTCTGATATCAAACTGGCAAATTGGATCATACTGATTTGGTTCCCCCATTCTTATAGTGCCCTCTGGTTACGATGAAAAGCCATTCTGGGGCTTCAACCTACACTGGTTGTGACACGTGCCTGCCACCTATATCATCTCTTTTGTGACAAGTCTAAAAGAGGCCTATGTCACAATGAAATTAATTGTTGCAAAATTCATGTATAAAATTAGAATCCATAGAAAAGCTGAAACTCCTGAAATGTGAAAAGAACTAAGTGAGATCGTAAAATTAGTTAACTCTCAACCTTTATAAACAAGGACAGATTCCATGCCACCTAAAAGGCAAGTTTTTATCTAAGAGTAACAATCAGAGTCAGAGGAAATGGTTTCCAGAAGCAAGCAATACACTCTAAAACTCCATCCAAAAGAAGGGTTCACCTTTCCAACACACTTTGAGTTACCTTCCTAAATGCACTAGTTGGAATCCAAGTTTGCTTTAGAATTTCCTTGATCCAAAAATAGTGAGTTACGGGACCCATGTTTTCAGAAGTCCTCTCTTGGCTCAATTGAAGTTCCCTTTGACCCTTCTCATTCAGGAGATCATCTTCCACTAGTCCATTTAACTCTGTGGATTAGGTTTCTGAAATATTTGTTGAAGGACCAAGTTCTACATACTTCAATGACTCTCAACAACATCAAATCATTGTATCAGATGAACAGAAATGAATTTACAGGAGAAAAGATTTGAAATTATCTAAGAATATTGTGAATCTTTGAGAATCCAGTAGGTTAGAGAACTTCGAAATCACAAGCTATCACAAAGGACTATCACCAACCAAGCTCTGCAGGTGATAAGGAACATTTCCTTCTTCCCCATCAACAATATTCCAGGTACCATCATGGTCATTTTGGGTCACTTCAGTGAAGAAAATAGACACCATAATCAGAACAAAAAGTGGAAAAATCGATATGCTCGAGGACTCACCTATGTTGCTCTGTAAGTTTGCTCACCAACATATAGAAGGAAATGGTTCGCTCCACACCTCTGCTTTTTGTAAGATAGCTCCCTTCAAATTCAGACTCTGCCCATTCAAGACTGTGAAGGAAAAGAGGCCTGAACATGGTCTCAATAAGTTTCATTGTCAGAACGATCATGGCATGGATGACACTTTGTTCTACCATATTTATGCTCCTCACTGACTGTGGGTGTTGGCGGCGAAGATCGAGTGCCATCAAGCACTGTTCAAATAGCTTTGCATGATAAGTTACTATAGGTGACCTATCCATAGCACCAATCATGCTAGATAACATTTCAAAAACCAAACATAGGCTCGATTCTCCACGTATGAGAGAACTGGAGAATATTTGCAGCAGAGGTGTGAGCATAAGGCGAGCCTACAATGTAAATATTTTCATTAAATTTAACAACAGTAGGTAGTTGATACAGTATCCAATAGATATTTATGAGCAAAAACTTACTGGAATTTTCTCTGACAAAAGCTTTCGGACCGTAGCAGCTTTCAGTTTCATTTTCATATCTAATTCTGAAGCATATTCAGGATGAAGTACTAAAAGATCCAAGATATCTGCAAGATATGGGTTCAGAGATCCACCAAGCTTTTCTACAACTGCCTCCGAAGTCACAAGTATGGACAGCAAGAGAGACACTTTGTGGCTTGTAACTTCCTGAGATACATCAGCTTGGTTATATTTGGAATTTTGAATGGGGCAATTGGAGATTTCATGAGCTCTGGCTATCATATGCTTCAAAACAAGGGGAAGCTGAGACAGTGCTTTGGAGCCAAGCACGCTGATCAAAGCACCTGTGGTTCGAATGCACCGAGAAGAAAGGGTCAAATTATCAGAGCCAATGTGCTTCACGATAACATTAAGGCATGTGGCATATATTAAATGATCAGATGGGAACTCTTTGGCCATTATTTCAATGGAGGAAACTGTATCAAGCTTCACAGGACTGTCTGGACCATCCATCGTGTTATCAATCAACTCAACTATTTTTAAACACAACTCATTGAACGATGGAGCAGAGCTTTCATCTATGTGAAGTGGAAATGCTATAAACTTCTGCTTCATTTTTTTCATCTCCTTGGGATTCTTCTGAACCAAACTATGGCCCTTAACAGTTTCAGATGGTGGTCCAAGCGTCTGTTCACAAAGTCGACAATTAATCAATCAAAGTCTGATAAACGAATAATTCACAGGCATTCAGATTAATATAGAAGATAATCATCAGGAGAAATGGTGGATAACTCAAAGCATGTGAAATCACTAATAGAGCAAAATGTGAAGTTGTCTTCAGTTTATAACTTCCATTACTAGTACAATTAAATTTTCCCTCCATGCCAAGCATGCATAACTACAATGTGCATGTTAAAGAAGAAAGGCTCATGTAGCCAAAGAAATTACCTTCCTTTTTGCATGCCCCAGTAACTGAGTTATTCCTTTAAAGTATGCAGAGGGTAACATCCACCTTGTAATAGTTTTTAGCACTCTATTGGCACAATCTTTAAATGCTTTTATGATATCTGAAGTGATGCTGACTTGTTTGCATCTCACAGTGACAAGTTGCGAGTGCAAAACAACCTGCTCCATAAGTTCTCCAAGTGTAATCGGTAAAATTCCATAATTCATCAGCCATATCATTGGCAAATTGATCCAGAATTTTTACATTGATAATGAACAGAGAATCTATAATTATTAAGAATGAGCAAATGTGAACTACCAGCTTCACTGGTGCAGTACTAGCTCAAAACAACAGGCATCCAATGCCTCAGTTCTACTATTGTCTAAAATTCAGTTATCAGATTTACATATCAAGGTCAAATTATAATGCTTCTGGATCCAACGATTCCGAAAAACAGTTTTCAAGCAAAAAAAATGAACTTTGATGATCATTTAAACAAGAATAATGTACCTGCGGACAATCCTTATCTTGTCCAGACTCAAGCTCAAAAACCAATTCAGTATCGTGCGACTTATGCAAGATAAATTGCATTGCCAAATATAGTTCATGTAATAGCCCTTCCTGTTCACTGTGTGCTCTAATTTCTTGCAGAACCTTTACCAAGCAAGGAAACCATATTTTACAAGAATACTGATTGAATATTTGTGCTGCAAATTCCTATTCCCACTCATCGAATATAAAGGAGGATGAAGAAACGAAATCATGTAAATCCCTCAGATGTTTAGAAGGAAATTTTGTGATCCGTGAAGCCAACGAGCGGAAAAGATACACAACAAGCACGCCCAAGCTACCTTCTTCTCCTAATGTCCTGAAAAGCAATGTAATACAATTTGTTAAATAACTTAAGAAAAGTGCAAAGAAGAAAGCCATCTAAACCAAAACGTGAATTTCTTGGAGCCTCAGAAGGTAAACCATTAGAGTCAGTCTTCGGTGTTCAACGACATCTGGCAAGGCTTTTATGAATATCTGAAAGCAGCGACCATGAAATCAACAGGATGATGAGAAAGGCAAAATCAAAGTTCACGTGAGGACTTGCAGCATCTTAATACCTGAAGCAACTCTCCTACACTGTTGGTCTTTGATAACCAACGTTGATATCATGTCCTCCAAAACTTGTTGGGAATGACTGTCATTCTTTGACATCAATGAGAAAAAATAAAGCAGGAATTAGTTAATTCCTCCATTTTGCTTCTTGTATTACTGAATCATAACTAATAATCAAGTAAAATTCTAGATTTAATTGTTATGGAAGTCTTGACAACATAATACCTAAAACATGTTAGCTATAGCTGAATGTACACGGGATCTTCAAGACAAATTAATATAATGTCAAACATATCACTTAAAGAATGGGGGTATACAATTTTTAACCGTTGGGTTTCTTGTATATAATTCATTAACCGAAGCGAACAACTTCACTAACATTCAGAGTGTTTTTAGTCAAACGAAGTCTGATGCCAGCGGTACATACAGATCGAAAGCAATCAATATACAAGGACTAATGGTGTTAGCATCAATCCTCAGTAACCATCAATTTTAACAATTTTTAGTTGCAGTTATTGTACTTATATCATAGGGCTTTCCTACATAAATGGCCAATATGTTCCTGAGTCCAGAGCATTCCATGTAAAGCAATGAAACTGAAAGCAGGTCCAAAGGTCGTCGAAGTCATCGGAGTGCTAGCTCTCTTGCAGACTTTTGTCTTGATGGCTGATCTGAAATCTTCTTCGGATCTCGTAGATGATTTAAAATCGAAGAGGAAATGAAGGAAGAGAAAAATAGTGGAAGACAAGAGAACCCTTTCCCTCACAAAACCCCCACGCCTAGGTCTAGAAACCCTAGATCTTCTCATGTCAAAAAGGAGGCCAACCACCCCTGGAACCCACACCCCAAATTTATTCCATGCTAAGAAACTTGTGGAATGTATCTCCCAGCTCCTCTCTCAGATTATTAGCGTGAAATCTGATTGCACGCGCAAAAGGAAAGGTGGCGCGAGGATGGAGTCCAAACTCATCTGGACTCTATCTAATTCAATTTGATCCCAACCAAATCTCATTTGGTTAGACCCAAATTAAGATGAATTAACCTAATCAAATTAGGTACCAAATCAGATCCAATCCAATTAGGATTTAATTGAATCCGAGTCTTGATCAAATCATGAATTGAATTCCTTTGCAATTGGGTTATCTTATAACTCAATCAGGCAAAACATAATTTAAGTCAAACTGAATCCAATTCAATTAGACTTGATCCAAGTCTTGTTGGTCAATCAAATTGACCCAATTAGCAATCCAATTGCTAATTGATCTTTCAATAATTCACTAATTATTAACAAATTATTTTATTACAACTTTTGCATAAGGTTAATCATTAATCAAATTGACGATATTATCCTTTAACGATTCGTAATCGTTAATCAGCCATCTGATCAGACAAAAATCTCTTTTGTGTGTAACTTCATAAGTTCTATTCTGTCTAGTAGTAAGATATACTGTGATCTCTATCATAATATCATCGAAACTCTTTTTCATAAATCGAAACAATTTCAATTTTGCCCTTCGAGGATCATCGATCATCAAGATGACGCTCGACGAGTCTCACAATTCACCAGTGATACTTAACAGTATATAGTGGTAATCCAACAGAATAAAAGTATTGAACTTCTAAGTATAGTTACTATATGATTCAGTCATTTTATCATGAGTCCTAACTAGATGAAGGTCATGGAGAACTCGTCAAACCTCATCATCAATCATATGAAAGATTGGCTCGACTCGAGTTCACTTGTGAATCTCATGAAATCTTTTTTCTACTATTCACACTTGCTTTGGCCAAAGGCTTCCTAAACTCAGTCTCACGAATTGCATAAGACTACTCCTTTTCTACCAAGATCGATAGATTTCACTTAGATGCATCTTACTCCAAACAGCGAACCTGAATCTACTATAGCCAACATATACAGCAAGGATCCGAATGACTAGGGACCAAGAAAATGTACAGTCAAAATCAGTAGTCTTGTTGCGAATAGCCAGTGCACTGCAGGTTAAAGGATCACTCACACTACTGCAGCATCGAGAAGACCACTTGTGAGTGAATAGAAATCTAAGTGATTTCTCGTGTTGGTCATACTCAGTGCAAGTTATTCTCTAACAACCACCTGTACTCTCATCCCAGTGTCTCTATATTGCAAACTCAAGACTTATCTATCCAGAAAGGAGGTGATCCATGCACCGATCTTGAATGGATTGATTGATATCCTCTGTGACGATCCTTTGATCAAGAGCATTTAGAAACTAATCATTAATAATGTATATCTCAAATTCTCAACTCCTTAAGAATACATAAATTTATTTTTATTAATTTCAAGAATAAATCATGGCACATAAACATGATTGAAAATAAAAAAATCTTTATTAATAATAAAAATTTTTACAAGTACAAATACAAGCCCTAAAAATATAAATGTGTCAGTCAACAATTGACTTTCTAGGACACACATCCAACAAACTCCCACTTGACTTAAAGCCAATTGGCCATATACCTAAGACCCATCTTCTCAAGGTGAGCTTCGACCTTTTACTGGTGAAGAGGCTTCGTCGGTGGATCCACCACATTTTGCACGGAGTCGACTCTCTACACCTCGACGAACTTCTTTTCGAGATAGTTGTATATGATGAGAAATCGCTGCTCTATGTGTTTGGACTTCTAATGAGATCTGGACTCCTTAGTAAGGACTATGACATCGTTATTGTTGCAGTGCAGTGCAATGGCATTTGATGGCATCACACCTAGCTTCGTAATGAATTTTTTGAACTAATATGCTTTTTTAGCAGCTTCAGAGGTGGCAATGTACTTAGCTTCCATGATCAAATCTGTAATGACCAATTGTTTGAAACTCTTCCAACAAATCGATCCACCGTTACATAGAAAAATATATTCTGATGTAAACTTTCTATCATCGACATCAAACATGAGTCTGAATCGGTGTATCCTTCTATTTTCAGCTCCAAACCTCCACCAAAGATCAAAGTCCTTCTCAAGTACTTAAGGATATTCTTAACTGCAATCCAGTGCTCCTCGTCTGGATTCGACTGATATCTACTCGTGACACTTACGACAAGTCTATATCAAGTTAAGTATACAGTATGATATACATAAAGCTCCTTATAACAAAAGTATAAAGGATCTTGTTCATGCATTGGATCTCCTCAGGTGTGTCAGGACATATTATTTTGGAGAGATAAATGCCATGCTTAAGCGGCAAAAGACCCCTCTTGAAGTTTTCCATACTGAATCTTTTTAGCATCTTTTCTATATATATTTTCTAAGAAAGTCCTATCATTCTCTTAGATCTATCCCTATAGACCTTTATATCAAGAATGTAGGAAGCTTCTTCTAGATCTTTCATGGAGAATTCTTTTGACAGCTATACTTGGATCGATATCAACAATAAAAATATCATTCCCAATCAAAAGGATGTCATCCACGTATAATAAATAAATATGATAGCGCTCCCACTAATCTTTTTGTACACACATGGCTTCTCATTTTTTTATGAAATCAAACGATTGGATCACATCATTAAAGCGAGTGTTCCAACTTCGAGATGCTTGCTTAAGTCCATAAATGAATCTTTGCAGCTTGCAGACTTTGTGATCACTATCACTGGATGTGAAACTCATAAGTTGCTCCATATAGATATCTTTCTCAAGATATCCATTTAAAAAAATAATTTTCACATCAATTTGTCAGATTTCATAATCGTAGTAAACTGCAACAGCAAGCAGAGTCCGGATAGATTTCAGATAGCCACTGGTGAGAAGATTTTTTGATAGTCAATGCCTTTATATTGTCTATAATCTTTTACTACCAACCTTATCTTATAGGTCTTTACCTTATAATCTGATCTATTTTTTTTTTATAGATCCATTTGTACCTAATAAGTATAATACTTTCAAGTAGATCTACTAATCAAACTGATTGGAAATTGTATGAATACCACAGCCGAAGCCTCAGCAGAATCACTCCAGGAAACTCCCCCGACTCCTACGACCCTTCGTCCTCGACTCCAACGACTACAGACGACTTCGTCCACTCCTACGGAGCCGAACTCCGCCGACAACTTCGACCGCAAGTAGATCCACCCGGACTCCTACTGGAGGGTCCTTAACATCAACTGCTGGTAAGCCCCGTCCGGACTCCTACGGGAGCCGGACCTCGCCTTTGACTTTAATTGCAGGAAGGCTCTGCTCGGGCTTCTATGGGAGCCGGGCTTCACCGGGAGCCGGGCTTCACCCTCGACTCCAACAACTGCAGATAGACTTCGTCCGGACTCCTACGGGAGCCGGACTCCGACGACAACTTCAACCGCAAGGGGGACTCCGTCCGGACTCCCACAAGAGTCGGGCTCCATCGCTGACTCCGATTGCCGGTAAGATCCGTCCGGACTCCCACGGGAGCCGGACTTTCCACCTGACTTTAGTTGCAGAGGACTCCGCCCGGACTCCTATGGGAGCAGAACTCCGTCATCAGCTCCGACCACTGCCGAGCTTCAGCCGATGGATCTGCACTCTCTGACGGGCTGTATCAACGGCCATGATTTTGCTCCACTCCCTGCAGCGGACCCTACGTGACCCCATTACTCTCTGACAGGCTGTATCAACGGCCATGATTCTGCTCCACTCCCTGTGGCGGGTGCTGCGTGACTCCACTACTCCCTGGCAATTAGCGGCAACGGACGCCGCTCCACTACCTGCAACAGGCTCCACGTGGCAGGCCATAGCAATAGCCACGGATCTACTCCACTACTCTTCGCAGTAAATTCCGCCTGACTCTGGGCAGCCGTCTGCCAGACGGTTACAGGCGTCGCTGTCAATCTGCTGCCCCCTCCGTCTATAAAAGGGAAACCCCAAATACGTTATTCCATAAGCTCTCGTCTTTTTATCTAAAAACTCTGCTAAATTTTTCGTTCGAGCACTCCATTCTTGTTGAGGCAGAGAACTGACTTGAGCGTCGGAGGTCTTGCCGGAGCAACCCCACATCCGATTTAGACTTCCTTTGCAGGTCCCGGCGGCGACCGTGACTTCTCCGACTCCAGCTTCTCCAGCGCAAGCAGATTTTTGCACCAACAGAATACATAGAGTCAATTTCTGACTTCATTTCTTCCTTCTATTTCTTGGAGTCTACATCTAACATTGCTTCATCATAGATCTTGGGATCATTCCTAATATCTCTATCTCCCACAAGGAATGCTTCATCTAGATTCTCCGTAAGAATATCTAAGTATCTTTTAGGAAAATGGGATACCCTACTTGATCTATGAGGTAGAGGAGGTACTACATCAATTGGTTCATGACTGGATTCAGGTTCTTGGACTCGATGCTCTTTAAAAATCTTTTTTTCGAGCTTAATCTTTCTCCTACTGCCTCCATCTTGAATAAACTCTTTTTCAAGAAGATGACATGATGGCTCACACTCATATTGTAATCCTCAGGAAGATAAAAATAATATCCCATAGATTTCTTGGGATATCCAATAAAATAAGCTTTAATTGATCTAACCTCTAACTTGTCTGTCTGTTGTTGCTTGACATAAGCCAAACATCTCCAAATATTGAGATAACCAAGATTCGATTTCTTATCATGCATAACTCATACGGTATGGTAGGAACGGATTTAGAGAAAATCTTATTCAAAAGATGAATAGCAAAAAGTAACGCATGTCTCCACAGAAAAATAAAAAGATCTGTGAAGCTCATCATGAATCGGATCATATCTAATAGGATCCGATTCCTCTTTTCGGATACCTCGTTGAGCTGATGTATCTTTGAAGGTGTTCACTCTGAGACTATACCGTTATCCTTAAGATAAGCTTGAAATTCTATACTCAGATATTCTCCTTCTCGATCTGATCAAAGAATCTTTAAAGATTTTTTGATTTATTTCTCTACTTCATATCTGAACTCTTTAAAATTTTCAAAGATTTCAGACTTATAATGTATCAAATAAAAAAACCCATCCATAAGTAATCATCGGTAAAAGTTATGAAGTAGAGATAGCCATCCCTGGCTTGTATATCGAATGGACCACATACATCAGTGTCTACCAGAGCTAATATCTCAATGGCTCTTTTCCTTGTCCCATAAAAGACAGCTTAGCCATCTTTTCTTGAAGACAAGACTCACAAACTAGATAAAACTCGAAAGTCAATGGCCCGAGAAGGCCATCTTTCTTTAATTTGTTAAATTTGTCCTCTTCAATATGATCTAGTTTAAGATGCCACAGATATTTCTGACTAATCCTATCTCTAGATCTCTTAGACTCTATGGTATTTATTATTTGCTCATTAACATTAATACTCGCATCCACATGCAAATGATAAAGTCATCTATTAAAAAGGCACGTGCAACAACTTTATTTTTCAAAATAAATTATGCATAAGTCTTTATTAAAATAAAAATTATAATTATCCTATACCATCACTGATATAAAAATCAAATTTCTGCTGACTACAGGTACATAATAGCAATTCTTTAAAATTAAACTAAATCCTAACAGTAATCACAAAGAGTAGATCTCGATGGCTACAACAGCAACTCTTATCCCATTACTGACTCGAAGGATAATTTTATCTTCTCTCAACCCTCTAACTTCTTCTAGATCTGTATGAAAGTATACAATATGCCCTCAAATCAGAATCTAGAATCTAACTAGAAGGAGAAAAAGAAATCATTAGATTAATTTTAATTACGAGCAAATCAAACATGCTTTCAGAAGGCGCATCCTGATTGAGGACATGGATCAATTTTTTGAAACTGAGATCTAATCCCAAGTTCCTAAGCCAGTTATTGTGATTGGACACGGTCAACCTATTGGTGTCAAGGATTCAGACTTGAGGGTTAGAACTCGATATGATTATCTACAGAGAGAACAGTTTCTAATTACATATCTATACTTGATAAATATTTTTCTAGAGACTTTAAAAACAAACAAGGCTCCCACTATTTTTACGAATCTTCCACACTCTTCGGATAGAAAAAAAAAATCTATATGCGATCGATTTCTAATGGGTACTGTGCTTCTATTGATCTATGTGTATCTCACCTAACAGTTATTGATAATGCACAAACCAATAAGTGAACATCACTTTATCCATTACTTCACAAAGTAAGATGCGGTAAGTTCGGTCTCTAAGTCCTGTGGCCTCACCTAATAGTTATAGGCATATTTCTTAGTTAAGTCAGACCTACCATTCACCAATAGATGCAGAGCTATCATTAGGTCCCACACCTAACAATTATTGGATCCAACCCCATCTCCACCCCAGGGCATCGAATGCTAATAAAGTGGTTGTGCCTCCATGATGCAATCGAACCACTATGAGCAGCTGAGAACTATCAATGCTAGGAAGGTACTCGCATCTCTACAATGGTGGAAAATTGCTAAACTTAATATTGGATTAAAGAGATTTAGGTTTAGGTCTCTTTTACTCAGTCACATATATTTGATGTAAATGACTAGATTGATTCAGATCAGCATATCTCAACAAACCTAGTCGGTATGGGTAAACTCAAATGACCAAGCAACCTTATTCAATTCATAATCTATCAAATTAATCAGATAAATGAGATTGATGGAAGGATATGCCGATGCTTGCCTTAGGTACCATCAAAATAGTCAGATAAGCATGCTCTCAATTAAAAACTGTCGATCGAGCTGCCAAACTTACCTTACATACCAATTGACCTATTAGAATCAAATAGATTAACCTAGTTACTCAGGTTCAGACTACTGAGCCAAAATTGATCTTGAGTTAACCAATTCACATCAGATATGAATCAATTTAACCAACTACAACTAAACTCAATTTTGAACCCCTTTAACCTAAACTCAATCAACTTTTGATTAGATTGATTAACTGCTCAAAATCGAAAAAAAGTTCTAGCTGGATCTAATCATGGACCCTAATTGTAGTTTGGTCTCTAGATCTAATTTATTCAACCCATACCCAATCTCATATTTTATGCATTAAATTTTAAATCTTACAAACTTATTTTCAGATCTATTAAACTTAATTTCAGATCTTAAAATCTTATTTTTAAATCTTAATTGAGTATATTATGAACATGGGTTTAGAAATAATTTATTTACATTATATCTTATATAATTATGCTTTCTGCAGAATCGAGTCGACTTGTCTTGAAACTCGAGTCGACTCATCACAGTAAGTCGGTCGACTCTTAGACCGAGTCGACTCGAATGTGACAAATAGAAACTATAAGTCTCGATCTGCAGAATTAAGCCGACTCCAACAAAAATGAGTCGACTTGTCAGGGACTCGAGTGACTCGCAGGGACTCGAGTCGACTCGAACAGAAATCCAGTTGACTCGACAAACGTGTCAGCCAAAGTTTCAGAGTTTTAGTTTTTCTTTGTATCATTTGAACTTCTAATTTAAATGTAAAATAATTTTTTAAATCTAAACAACTTTACTATGCAACAAAAATAAAGATCCTCGAGTTTGAGATTTAGGATTTTGCAGAAAATTAAGTTTTAGATTATCGATCAACAAACTATATATCATCTATATAATTTTATGATCTAAAACTAAACAAAAAAAAATATATCTAATATATGCATAAAAATAAAATCTAGATCTAAAACATACGTCCGATACACCTAGGATCTTTGTTCATGGTTCTTCTTCATAGGACATCATTACAAGTGACACCCTTACACGTTATAAGAGAACTCATTGATTGGACAAGTGAGGGGCTTTAACCTCTACTTCCTCTTATGACCAAACGGTCATGGTGATGCATCTAATCTAAATACTAAGCTACTAAGATATTAAACTAACATATCACATATGCATTTATTCTAAATTTTAGATCTACGCATGCTTACAATTCAGATCTAAACATGAAATATATATCACATATATGAGCATCAGATTCAGATTAGATTTAAACATACTTCATATATCATATATATGATCATAAAATCAAATCTAAACATATATGTATAAATCAGATTTAATGATTTACATTTAGATCCAAATCATAATTTCAGATCATGCATGTCAAGATTAAATCATGGCTCTGATACCAATGTTAGAATTGCAGATAGATTGCATGCATGAATTTCAAAATTATTTTAAAAATATAACAGTGGAAGACCCAAAATAAATCTTTTAAGCTTGCATGCAATCAAATTTAATCTGTTAACTACTCTTATCCAGATCTATGACATACATAAATCTGAAATCAAGCATGCATAAATGAAATTAAGAATATGTAGATCACATTTACTAGCAGATCATATCTACTATTTTATTGAGATCAGATCTCACTTTACGCGGGTCGTAATTTATCGCAGTCGATGATCCGTAGATTTGATGAGGTTCCTCGAGCCGCACAAACACCTGACCTCCACAGTACTCACACGAGGTGCCTTGCCCGATCAGAGGCTGTCGAAGTCACTGGAGTGTTAGCTCTCTTGCAGACTTTTCTCTTGATGGATGATCTGAAGTCCTCTTCGGATCTCATAGATGCTCTAGAGTTGAAGAAGAAATGGAGGAAGAGAAAAATGGTGGAAGATAAGAGAACCTTTTCTCTCACAAAACCCCCACGCCTAGGTCTAGAAACCCTAGACCTTCTTACGTCAAAAAGGAGCCAACCACCCCTAGAACTCACGCCCCAAATTTATTCCATACTGAGAAACTTGTGGAATGTATCTCATGGTTCCTCTCACGGATTATTAGCATGAAATTTGATTGCACGTGCAAAAGGAAAGTAATTTATGGTATGCGATCAAGAGAGGTTAAGATGAGATCAAATTCTATCTAGATAAGGATAGTTTTTTAAATCAAATTTAAAACCTTCCATCCTTATCCATATGTGGGGTGATAAAAAGAGATAGGGGGCACGCATAAAGGGATATGTGCACTAGAAAAAGCTTGCGCAAAAATATTGTTGCATTGAGAAAGGTAGGCGTCATGAGGAAAGGTGACGCAAGGGTGGAGTCCAAACTCATTTAGACTCTATCTAATTCAATTTGATCCCAACCAAATCTCATTTGGTTACACTCAAATTAAGATGAATAAACCTAATCAAATTAGGTACCAAATCAGATCCAATCTAATTAAGATTTAATTGAATCGAGTCCTGATCAAATCAAAAATTGAATTCTTTTACAATTAGATTATCTTATAATTTAATCAGGCCAAACACAATTTAAGTCAAACTGAATACAATTCAATTAGACTTGATCCAAATCTCATTGGTCAATCAAATTAACCCAATTAGTAATTCAATTGCTAATTGATCCTTCAATAATTCATTAACCATTAGCAAATTATTTATTGAACTTTTGTATAAAGTTAATCATCAATCATATTGGTGACATTACCCTTTAACGATTCGTAATCGTTAATCAACCATCTGATCAGACAAAAATCTCTTTTGTATGTGATTCCATAAGTCTATTCTATCTAGTAGTGAGATATATTGTGATCTCTATCACAATATCATTAAAACTCTTTTTGATGAATTAAAATAATTTCAATTCTACCCTTCGAGGGTCATCGATCATCAAGACGATGCTCAACGAGTCTCACAATCCACCAGTGACATCTAATCGTATATGGTGGCAATCCAATAGAATAAAAGTATGAAACCTCTAGGTGCAGTTACCGTTTGATTCAGTTCTTCTATCATGAGTTTCGACTAGATGGAGGTCATGGAGAACTCATCAAATCTCATCATCAGTTATATGAAAGATTGGCTCGATTCGAATTCATTTGTGAATCCGTGAAAACTCTTTTTTAGTATTCACACTTGCTTTGACTAAAAATTTTCTGAACTCAGTCTAGCAAATCGTATAGGACTACTTCTTTTCTACTAAGATCGCTAGATTTTATCTAGGTACATCCTACTCTAAACAACGAATTTGAATCTATTATAGCCAACATACATAGCAAGGATCTAAATGGCTAGAGACCAAGAGAATGTATAGTCAAACTCAGTAGCCTCGGAGCGAATAGTCAATATACCGTAGATCAAAAGATCACTCACACTATTATAGCATCGAGAAGATTACTGATGAGTGAGTAGATATCTAAGTGATTTTTTGTATTGATCATATTCAGTGTAAGTTGTTCTCTAACAATCACCTACACTCTCACTCTAGTATCCCTATACTGCAGACTCGAGACTCATCTATCCAGAAGGGAGATGATTCATGTACTGATCTTAAATGAATTGATCACTGTCCTCCGTGATGATCCTTCGATCGAAAGTATTTAGAAACTAAACATTAATAATATATGTCTCAAATTCTCAACTCCTTGAGAATATACAAAATCATCTTTGTTAATTTCAAAGATAAATCATGAACACATAAATATGATTGAAAATAAATTTTTTTTTATTAATAATAAAAAATTTTATAAGTACAAATACAAGCTCTGAAAATACAATTGTGTTGGCCAACAATTGGCTTTTTAGGGCACACATTCAATAAACTCCTACTTGACCTAAAGTCAATTGACCATATACTTATGACCCATCTTCTTAAGATAAGCTTTGGTCTTCTATTGACTAAGAGGCTTCATCAGTGGGTCTGTCACGTTCTACGTGGAGTTGACTCTCTGCACCTCGACGAACTTCTTTTCGAAGTTGTCGCGTATGATGTGGAACCACCGCTTTATATGCTTAAACTTTTGATGATATCTGAGCTCCTTAGCGAGGCTATGGCACCATTGTTGTCGCAGTGCAGTGCAATGGTATCTGATGGCATCACATCCAGCTCTGTAACGAACTTCTTGAACCAGTATACTTTGTTAGCAGTTTCAAAGACGACGATATATTCGACTTCCATGATCAAATCTGCAATGATCGGTTGTTTGAAACTCTTCCAACTAATCGATCCACCATTACATAGAAAAATATGCTCTAATATAGATTTTCTATCATCGATATTAGACATGAAGTCTGAATCGGTGTATCCTTCTATTTTCAGCTCTGAACCTCCACCAAAGATCAAAATCCTTCTCAAGTACTTAAGGATATTCTTAACTACAATCCAATGCTCTTCATCTGGATTCGACTGATATCTACTCGTGACACTCATGGCAAGTGCTATATCAAGTCAAGTATATAGTATGGTATACATGAAGCTTCCTATAGTCGAAACATAAAAGATCTTGCTCATGCGTTAGATCTCCTCCAGTGTGTTGAACACATTTTCTTGGAGAGATAAATACCATACCTAAGGGGCAAAAGTCCTCTCTTAGAGTTTTCTATGCTGAGCCTTTTGAGTATCTCCTCTATGTACATTTTCTGAGAAAGTCCTATCAATCTCTTAGATCTATCCTTATAGACCTTTATATCAAGAATGTAGAAAACTTCTCGTAGATCTTTCATGGAGATTTTTTTTGACAATAATACTTTGACTGATGTCAACATGAAAATATCATTCTCAATCAGAAGGATGTCGTCCACGTACAATATAAGAAATGCGATCGCACTCCCACTGACTTTTTTGTATACATACGATTCTTCTTCATTTTTAATGAAATCAAACGATTTGATCACATCATTAAAGTGAGTGTTCCAACTTCGAGATACTTGCTTAAATCCATAAATAGACATTTGTAGCTTACAGACTTTGTGATTACTATCACTGTATGTAAAACCAATAGGCTGCTCCATATAGATATCTTTTTCAAGATATCCATTTAAAAAAATAATTTTTACGTCTATTTGTCAGATTTCATAATCGTAGTAAGCTACAATAGCAAGCAGAGTCTAGATGAATTTTAGTATGACCACTGACGAGAAGATTTTCTGATAGTTAATATCTTCGCATTGACTATAACTTTTTGCTACCTACATTATCTTATAGATCTCTATCTTACCATCCGATTTAATTTTTTTCTTGTAGATTCATTTACATCCTATCGGTACAATACCTTTAGGTGGAACTATCAAGATTCAAATTGGTTGAAATATATAGAGTCAATTTCTGACTTCATTGGTTTCTTCCATTTCTCAAAGTCTATATCTAATACTTCTTCATCATAGGTCTTGGGATCATTCCTAATATCCCTATCTTCCACAAGAAATGCTTCATCTAGATCTTCTGTAAGAAATATCTAAGTATCTTTTAGGAGGATGGAAGATCCTACTTGATCTACGAGGTGGAGGATATACCACATCAACTGGCTCATGATCAGGTTCAAGTTCTTGGACTCGATGCTTTTAAGAAATATTTTTTTCGAGCTTAATTTTTCTTTCATTATCTCTATCTTGGATGAACTCTTTTTTCAAAAAGACAGTATGATGGCTCATAATCACATTGTGATCCTCAGAAAGATAAAAATAATATCCCATAGATTTCTTAGGATACTCAATAAAATGAGCTCCAATTGACCTAACCTCTAATTTGTTCGCCTGCTGTTACTTGACATGGGCCGAACATCTCCAAATCTTGAGATAACCAAGATTCGATTTCTTAACATACCATAACTCGTATAGTATGGTAGGAACAGATTTAGAGGGAACCCTATTCAAAAGATAAATAGCAGAAAATAACGCATGTCTCCACAGAAAAATGAAAAGATCTGTGAAGCTCATCATGAATCGGATAATATCTAATAGAGTCCGATTCTTTCTTTTGGATATCCCATTGAGCTGAGGCATTCCTGGAGGTGTCCACTGTGAGACTATGCTGTTATCCTTAAGATAGGTCCAAAATTCTTCACTCAGGTATTTCTCTCTTCGATATGATTGAAGAATCTTTATAGATTTTTTGATTTATTTTTCTACTTTATGTCTGAACTCTTTGAACTTTTCAAAGCTTCAAACTTATGATGCATCAAATATACAAATCCATATCATGAACAATCATCGATAAAAGTTATAAAATAGAGATAGCCACCCTTGACTTGTACATCAAATAGACCGCACACATCAGTATGCATTAGAGCTAATATCTCAGTTGCCCTTTCTTCTTGTCCCACAAAGAGCAGCTTAGCTATATTTTTTTGAAGATAGGACTCACAAACTAGATAAGACTCGAAAATCAATGATCTGTGACACACGTTTCCCCAGCTTCTGATGCTTTCTGCTTCTCCCACACCCCATGCGATCGCCCCTCGCACCCTCCCATCCCCTGCTTTTATTTTTTAAAGTATTTTTTTTAATTTTTTAAAAATACTACTTTATTATTATTAAAAAATAATATTTTTATTATTATTTGAAAATAATATTTTTAAATAATATTTTATTATTAATTTTTTGAAATAAATTTTTAAAAATAATATGTTATTATACAAATAGTATTTTTAAATTATGAATAAAAATATTATTTTTAAAAAAAATATTTAAAAAATCTAGATTTTTTGGGCAAAAATAATCAAAAATAATAATAACATTTTATTAAAAATTAGAAATAATCAAAAATAATAATAATAATTTATTACTATTAATCAAAAATAATAATATTTTATTATTAATAAAATAATAATATTTTATTGTTATTCAATTTATTATTACTGATAAAATAATTATTTTTTTATTTTTTTTCTTTCCTCATCAAAATATTTTCTTTTTTTGTCGCTTCCCCCTTCTCTTCCCTTCCTTCTACCACCCACCACCCCCCCCCGCCCGATCAAATGACAATCTGCGGCCACCTTGTGAGACACAGGCCATGGCCCCGCCCCGCCCCGTCGTTATCCGTGCCACACCTGACTCCACGTGGCCATCAAACTCCTCCACTCCTCTCCTCCGGCCCTGGTGAATTCGAGTCCCCTGGCTCCGGCACCACCAACCCCCCTCCCCTCTCCAGCACAGGCACCTCTAGCACCTCTCGCACTCTGTGCGACCGCCTCGCACCCTCTACGGCCCTGTACAGTTGCTGTCCCCTCCCCTTCTCTCTTCCAGCCCCGATGAACCAGAGCCCCCGTGGCTTCGCACAAGCACCGGCAACCGTCCGCGCCGCTTTGTCTGTGCTCCTCAATAGAGCGGAGTGGGAAAAAAAAAGAAGGCAGGTCGGCTGCGATGCACGAGAAATGGCAAAAAAAAAGGTCAAAAAATCGTATGTTGAAGTTGCGATTTCATCTGAAATCGCATCTTCTACGTGTAATTTTATTTTTTATTTTATTTTACCTGTGGGTGCCATCTCAATTTGATGCGATTTCAAGTTCGAAATTGCATCTTCAACATATAATTTTATCACGTTACTGCCAACTCACCGCAACTAGGATAGTTTGGGAAATAAGTTGGATTCAGGGTAGATTGAGAAATAAGTGTTTAAAAAAGAATATTTAAAAAAAATCCCGATTTTTTCTCTCAAAAGTGTCTCGCAAGAAGAGCAGCACATTACACAGAAGACGGACGGCTGTGATTGCATTGTTCCAAAATCCGAATCTTATAACCAGCCGTGCATTCCTCACTGTTGGTCCTTCCTCACAGGCGTTATCGTCAAACCGATCTCCGTATTGGTCCTCGACGTTATTATACCTCTTCAGTGGAAATACGTCGGATTTCCTTCCGCACTTTCCAAGGCGCTCCTCGCAATTCCCTCTCCCTTCCTCATATCCCGCGCCCCTTCTCCCCAGCCGCGTCCCGGAGCCAGGAGCGGTGCTTTTTCTCCATCGTAAGAACTCTGATTCCCTCCATCTTCCATCTCTATACTCTTCAAATTTTTTATCGATTTGTTTTTGAGAATTATACTTCTTTGTAGTTTTCTTTTCCTTTCCAATAGTTCGTGGTCGACGTCAGTATTTCTTTCCTTTTCTATTCCCGTCATTTTTTTTGTTCTAGGGTTTCGTCCGAAATATGTTCATGTTTTTTTCCATAAAATCTTTGGGAAAGAGAGCAAGAACCGATTCCGGGTGATGTATTTGTCTTCCCCGCAGTCTTCTGGTCTGGATTTTCGCCGTTTGTTTGGGTTTATCTCAGGTTTTAGTGGCTAAAGAAGTGGTCGGGAAGGTTTTTCTTTTGCGGAGCTTCGTCATTGGTGCATACGACCTGTCTGACAACTAGGGTTATTGTCTCCTTGGTTTTATCAGGGCAACGGCTACTGCTTTGGTTTTGTTTTCGTGGCAGTTCAAGATCACTTCTTTTTCCTCCCAATCTGTCGTCCTGGACTTCAAAGCAGTCGTGTAAAGGTAGTTGATGCGCGGGTTTTAGATTATTCTCTTTTTATCAAATTAAACACGTGCAATCCCGAATTTAGGGTTCGGTATTTCATCTCTGCATATCTTAGTTCTCTTGCTGGTTGATATTATTTTGGTTGACTGGAAATAGACTGCAGATTTTCATCTTGCATTTCTTGAATGTATGTCCAAACCAGTACAATTACCCATATAGTCGAGGGCTTATATTTGTGCTGGTTCTGATGATGGTGACCCATGGTTGGAAAGCAGAGTAAATATCATTTTTCTTTGTATTTTTAAGTTGCGGATGGGAAATAGTCGTTAACCTTTAGAATGGATTAGAAGTAAGCGTAAGTATTTTATAGTTATTAAGGTAGAAAAGCTGAATAGCACACATATGAAGATGCATAGCAAATTAACTAATGTTCACTGAATTTGAAGGAAAGCCTTTGATTTGTTCTTTATTTAAGCTAGAGTTGACTTTCATTTAATGACCATCTGGTTGTATTTATGGCAGGCTTATTGTGATCATGCATATTGAAGGATTGTCCCCTTTTTTTTTTTTTACCCTAGTTTCTTTTTACTCTTATGAGCTGTGAAGGGCTCACCATTTTGATTTCAATCAACTAACCTTCTATTCTTTCAGTTACTATCAAGCCATATAATTCTGCAGGTCATTTGGCCAAAATATACTGAATGTATGCTTTGTAGTGCCTTACAAGTGAGAATCAATGGTTAGTGGTACCCGATCAGGACGTCTCAATAAGGATGAAGGCACTAGCAACTCAAAGACTAGGAGTGCTGGGGAAATAGTGAAAGATATGAACGGTTCCATCGCTTCTGGTTCAACAGCAAATGGCAGCTCAAAATGCAGAAATGGTAAAATCAATTCAAAAGATATCAAAAGTCCAATCACCCTGGGCAATGCATCAATGGATTCATCTAATTTGAGAAGGCCTGCTAGGGGAGCACCTATGAAAAAAATGAGTGCATTTTCTAGATTGCAAAAATCTGGAAGGCCTGAAAATCGAACTCCAGGTTCTTCAGATAAGTGGAAGTTGGAAGGAAGTGAGAAGAAAAGGCCACAAAGCCCTTTGAGAAGGTCAGAGAGAATTGAGAAGTACAATGCTTCAAGTTCATCTGGTTCAAAGATGTCCAACAAAAGCTCAAGTCCACTGATGCAGAAGAAGAAAGTGAAGGAAGTGAACAATGAAGAAAAATTAGTGGAATCAGTCACCAAAGAAGAGAGCAAGGACAAGAAGATTGATGTTAAGAATGATGGATTGTTGAAAAAGAGGAAGAGATTGGATGCACGCAGTTACAGGGCATCACTTAAGCCACAGACAAAGAAACCCAAAAGTTCAGGTACTACTTAAACAGTTAAAATAAGTTTCTTTATTGTTACTTATTCCTATTCATTCAATTTTGAAACAAAACATTGTCATGCAGAAAATCCTTGCATGCAGCAGCATACGGTTCTTTTTATATCTGCATGATGCTAACTTTTGTTGTAAAAAATAAAGTAACTCTATCTTCTAGCTATGCTTGTTCTGGCATCCAGCTTGATTTTACCTGCAAATTCATGCATTCTAATTTTTCTGTTGCTGATTTTGGACTTTTAGATGCTACCATACTGCACCAGAAAGATGTTGCATCACATGGAGATAAAATTGATTCTGGAGCTAGTGATTGTACGAAGTTGCAAAAAGATGGACATGGATGCAGTGAAAGAAAGGGAGAGGAGCTTAGGTGGAAATGTCCCAATGAAAATTTTGAAGAAGCTGGGGAGGGTTCTAGTTCTGACTCAAAAGATCTTGTTGAGGTGACATTGGGAACCGAGGGAAAAAGAAAGATACCTAGTTCTAGCATGAAACATGAATTTATTGAGACTAATGAGCCTGAAACTGAAGGTAGTTGCTCACAATCAAAGTGCTGTGGTATTTTGTTACAATCTTCCCCAGTTGGAAGCACTGCCAAAGAGAATAGTGGTGGTGATGTTCGAAGAGATAATGATGTTGAAGCTGACAGAATTAACGCATGTGGATTTGATAGAGAGGAGCTTGGAACTGCAGAACTTGTAGAGTCTTCCGCTGAAGATAGGGCCCTTGCTGGTGATCTTTATCCAGAAAGTGCGGCCATTTCAGTAAGACCATCAAGTAAACAAATCCTTATTCTGGAAACTTCCACGGCAGATGTATCATCCTCATCTCCTTCCATGACTGAAAAGAAAAATTTGGAGCAATGCGCAGTGTGCTCTAAACTTAAAAGGTAGGCCTTCATTTTTCTCCTTCATAATCTTGACTTCGGATTCTCTTTATTTTTCAAGATAATATGTTTTTTTGTTTGGTTGTTCTCTTGATTCTCTATATCCACTGGTGGTGCCAAATATCTGACCAAAGGAAATATTTCCTGGAAAGATTATTCCCTTAGGGTGTGGGAGCAACTTGGAATTGAATCCTCGAGTTCTACCCTGCCAGGCCTTTGGTTGGTCTGGCTATGAATAGACATTCTTGAAGTAAAAACAAAACCCAGCATGTCCTACAAGGAAGTACTGGTGACGTGCTGCCATGGTAGCCAGATTTTGAATGCTCTGTTCTTGTTGTTCTTCCTGTTTCTCAAACTAGTTGCATTTGTTATTCTATTATGCAAGATCACAAGAATCTATGGCTTCTATGACAAAAATATCAGTTTTTTTTTTTAAATACCTTGTTGGAGGAGGGGAGAGCTAATTCCTTCATTTTACCTGAGAGCAGGGTTAAAAAGAAACTAATGTGCTATCTTTTAAAGGGATTAAAGTGAATAAATATCAACTGATTCTAGCTTTCTATTCTAGTGAGGTTTATGGTGAACAGAATGAGACTGTAAACCATTGGTTTGTTTCTCTTGTTGGAGTTGTAGAAAGTGTTTCTCCTGTGCCTTGCTGAATGTAGACTTTACTTTTTTATCTCAAGAACAATCTTTTTGACTACAGCACTCAATGATCTCAACAATGTTTTTCTGAGAAATAAGTTTGATTCAGTTACATCTTACTATTCAAAAACAAATGTTTAATCTTGTTTATGGTGTGTCTTCTTGCCAACAGATATCAATTTCTTGCTGTCATTTTTTTTTTCTTAATTTGATGCACATACCTCTGACTTTTTTCTCCATAAAAAGATATGATAGAATGTGTCACATGAAAGATGATAGGGAATGAATTGCTTAGGCATCTTGGAGGTCACGTAAAACTCTTGTCAGGTTTTTATATGCGGTGGGAAGTTCCTTTCCCTTAAGAAGCTAGTTGGCAAAAAATGACTTAATATGCTATGCAAACAATTTAGAATATGCTAGGGCAAATTTAATTATCATAATGTGTGCCTATGAAAATCCTCTAAATCTATGAATGGATAAAACTTAGCATATGAGGTTTATAATTAACAACATATAATATTATTTTAACTTATTTTAAACTTACTTATTTTAACTTGTATTTTTCTATTTTAAATAAGTGTTATAGATTTTTATTTTTTAATAATCTTTTAACATTTATTTCTAAGCTTGCATATTTGCACAAAGCACATATAATATGCTGAAAGGTCCAAAGTCCAAACAGTACAAATACTCTAAAATGTACTTAATGCATCTTCTTGACTTGTTGTAATTCTATTTATATCTCTGATTTATATTTTTTATTGTCATTTTCTTTTGATGAAACTTGTAAATGAACTGAAATTACTGGAAGTGCCAAATTTGAATTTCATTTGGCCTGCCTTAAACCATCCCGAATTTTGGACGTTGAGCAGTATATTCTTTATATGCTCCACTGAGAGTGTGGGTATACTTTTAATTGGTAAAATATATTTGATGAGGCCAATGATTTTGTTCTCAAAGATCTTTGTGCAAGTCTGCAACTTTTGATTTTCATGGATGAATTCGTGCATATGAGATCAGAATTCTTATTATTCATATGCCAGTATTTCTGGCAGGGTGCAAGACTCTGAAGATCAGGAATTATGTTCATGTAAACACACAACAGAACTAGAGGTATGTTCCTTTTTCTCCGAGAGCTGCTTATAATCCTTTTATCATAATCTTTTTGCTTTCGTTATATTTTATTAATGTAGTGACAAGGTAGGTAGTAAGCATGCATATCAAGCAAATTTTTAACAACAACAGTCCTTTCTTGTAGTCTTCATATTATAATATGTGTTGGGGGCTGGACTAAAATTTGGGGCAGTGTACAGATTCTTGTTGTCATAACCTTCTATAACCTTCCATCACCATACTGTTTTTATTCTGTGAGTTTTTTGGTATTGTTCCCCCCTCTAATCTTGTTCTTGCATCTTTGAAGTCGGAAGTGCATTGCTACTGTATGATATGTACCACCTTGTTCGTTTGCCTCACTTTAATCATTTGTTTTCTTTGATCCTGTTCTTCAATCATTGAAATTGATAGGGCATTGCTGCTGTATAATATTTTGCACCTTGTTAATTTGCTTTATTCTTCCGCTCTCTTTCCTTTCATCTTAGCAAAATGTAATAGTTGTTTGTTAGCAAAATATTTCTAACTCTTGGCTTAACATGTTTGTCGGCTGAAATATTTAGGGTATGCTTATCTTCTCTTTCAGCAGGAAGTCTTAGAGACAGTTAATGCATTGGAAAATCCACACAAAGATGAGACTGTTGCTGGGTGCCATCAAGGGGTTGAAGCTAAAGGAAATTCAGTACTAGAAACTAGAGAACAGTTTGCTGGAACTGCAATGTACTGTGTACCTTTTGTCTATGTTTATACTTTATTTTCATGGTTCTGTTGCTCTGGTGAATGTATGGCACCCCAGGCATTATGTACTTGTACAGTTTATCCTAACATTGTTTTTTGTTTTGTTTTGTTTTGTTTTGTTTTTTTGAAGGCAAAGCTTAATAGCATCAACTGATACTGTATATGTCAACGTTTCTATGGATGGGGTAACTAAATTTTTATGCCACTAGAAATTACTTTCATCTAGTTTTCTTATTGCAGTAGTTCTTTTCTTTTCTTTTCTTTTCTTTTTTTCAAGTGTGCTATCTGCACATTGATGTTGCCTTCTTTTCTTTAATTACTTGCGTTAGGATAGGGGAAGACTTGAATTCAGTGACTGCATAGGTGCTCCAAATGAGCAGCCTGGCGCAACTTACTTGAAGGAGTCCTCAAGGGAAATTCAAACAGAAAGTGATGCCAATGCCTGCATCAT
Organism: Elaeis guineensis; assembly: GCF_000442705.2. Classification (NCBI taxonomy): domain Eukaryota; kingdom Viridiplantae; phylum Streptophyta; class Magnoliopsida; order Arecales; family Arecaceae; genus Elaeis; species Elaeis guineensis. The sequence continues at coordinate 47,158,790 of NC_026008.2, forward strand.
CTGCAGGCATCCTGGACTGCTTTTGTGAGTGACCTTGTTTTGCTATTTGTTTTTGGTTTTGATGTCAGTGTAGATGCTAGCTCGTCTAAAAAGCATAAACACTTTAAGTCCTAAAATCATAATATGCAGTGTATATATATATATACATGTATATATATGTGTATATATATGTCTATATATGTATGTGTGTCTATATATATACATATACATATATAGACACACATACGCATACATATACATATACATATATATATATACATATATATATATACATATGTATATATATATGTATATGTATATGTATATGTATGCGTATGTGTGTGTCTATATATGTATATGTATATATGTATATGTGTGTGTGTGTGTGTCTATATATATATGTGTGTATGTATATGTATGTGCGTGTCTATATATGTATATATATATGTATATATGTGTCTATATATATATATATATGTGTATATATATATGTGTGTGTGTGTGTGTGTGTGTGTGTGTGTGTGTGTATGTATATGTTTGTGTGTGCCTATATATGTATATACGTATATGTATATATGTGTATGTATGTATGTATATATATATATATGTATATATGTATATGTATATGTATATATGTATATGTATATATGTGGATGGATGGATAATGTTTCATTTTATGGAAGGGTAATCTTTTTTTAATAAATTATTGATTTTAAGGAATGAACTTCATATTTCTGATTGTTGAGTACCATGGTGCCTTGCTCACCTTAAGAATATATTGATTTTGTGATGTTAATATACTACTTTTGTTGCATCCATATTATATACATATATATATATATATATATATATATATATATATATATATATATATATATATATATATATATATGGTATCTGTCATATTTAGATTCTTTAATCTGCCAATCTAATTTACTGAATTTACAAAATATGATCTTGACTTTTTTCCTTTTGAGAACTGTTTGTGATCTCTTGGTAGTTGCCAGAGATGTTGGTGTGGTAGAATCTTTTTAGACAACAACTGCAAAGTGTTACATTTTGATGCTGGATGGTTGAGGAATAATTATTATTGATCCAGTTGAACCAATCTCAGAGAGGGAAAGAAAGAGAAAATGCTTGATAGATACCAAACTACTTCTTTTTCTCTGAAAAATATGCAATAACCTTATAGAAACCTCATCAAGTAAATGGAGGAAAGGATGATATGAAATGGATGGCAATTGCAAAAAAGGATTTGTTATGACCTATGGTGACTAGTGGATGTTCTCATTACCGGGAAGAGAAAGTCTTTGTGCACTGCGTGAGGTGCAATAAAATTGATATGGAGTGCACCACCCAACCCACATTGGAATACGTAGCCACTGTTTTCCAACGCGCATTTAATAGCGCATTTAATGCCTGCAGTTCCATTTTTTTGTTTGAAATTTTGAATGATGAAAATACCCCTCTTTTGAAAAATTATGATATTCTGTGGTCAAATTATGACTTCCTGCATATAGGATATCATAATTTTTCTTTCAGAAGTCATAAAGACAGAGGACTTTTTTATCATTGAAAAAAGTGACGAAAATGTCCTCCCTTATAACATCATGTGTGCAAAAAATCATAATTTGACTATAGGATGTCATAATATGGCCATAGGATGTCATAATTTTTTTCAGAAGAAGAGAGGTATTTTCGTCATTCAAAATTTCAAACGAAAAAACGGACCTGCAAGCATTAAATGCATTTTGGAAAGTGGTGGCTACGTGGCCCAATTAGGTGGGGCGATGCTTTTTTTCTACATCGGGTGCAGTGTACAAAGAATTACTCTTATCGGGAATGATTGGTAGAATGACTCATGAAGCCAACACTAAGTAATTGAGATAATGATTGATGGTTATGATTTATTTTTATGGTTAGTGACCATATTAGATTTTATAAATCCCTTCTCATCTTGTTTGTTTTACTGCTGTTGATTCAGTTTTTGAACCCCTATATTACATGCAAGTTTAACCTGACATTGTCTGAAATAAGAAAGGATACTTGGATGCCTCTGTGTGTGTGTGTGTTTTCCTTTGTTACATTGTACCTTTATTTCTCTTTTTTGTAACTAAGAAATGGTAAATTATCTGTGTAATCTTAGATGTTGTGATGGGAAAGGTTGCAAAAGAAGCTACCATCTTACTTGTCTGGATCCACCTCTGCAAATTATCCCTACTGGCCTTTGGCTTTGTATACGTTGCGTGAAAAAAAAGATAGAGTTCGGGGAACACTCAGTATCTAAGGGGATTGAATCTGTTTGGGATGTTAAAGAGGGTGAGAATGATTATCAATCAATGCCATATTCTGAGACTTGCAAATTGCTTTTCTGTTGAATTGAATTAATAATGCCAATCTTGCTAACATTGCCATGGGTTCTATGGTTATAGGAATGCAGAATGTCAAGGTTTATCTTGTCAAGTATGAAGGTGTTTCCCATGTCCATAACCGTTGGATTCCGGAAAGCCAAATGCTTCTTGAAGCTCCTACACTTGTATCTAAATTTAATAGGAGATATCAGAAAGAGAAGGTTGTCTATGGAAATTTAATTTGTCATCATGGACAATCTTGCCACTCCATTTTCTTATTGACACTTTGTAAGCTATAAGCTGCATATTTTTTGCTAATTATCTTTCTTGTTGAATCTAATTTTTTCCAGGTCATAAGGTGGAAGCAAGAATGGACTGAGCCTCACAGGTTGTTGCAGAAAAGGTTGCTGATGCCCCTGAAATTGGCTGATGAGTTTTTTTGTGGGCTTGGCAATAATATTTCACATTGTTATCATGAGTGGCTTGTGAAATGGAAAGGGCTTGATTATGAGCATGCTACTTGGGAGTTTGAAAACTCACCGTTTTTATGCTCATCTGATGGGAAGATGCTTATAAAAGATTATGAGACTCGCCGTGAGGAGGCAAAAAAAGCCTATGATCCTTCAAGAATTGAGAAGGTAGGTTTAGTAAGATTGATTTTTCCTCAAAGAGGCCTGCTTTAATTGTTAGTTTCACCTTTCTAGCTTCACTGTTTACTGATTATTACAACATGAAACTTGAATGCTTTTTTTTTTTTTTATACGTGTTTTGTTTTTCTTGACATGTCTATTCTAGCATGTATTTTTGGATGCTTATTTGCTAGAATTTGTAAGCTAAGTTGCTTCTAATGATCACGGTCTTGGTAGCTGAATGATTCTTTGAAGCAGCAATCACACTATTGTACTCAGTTTACTCTTTATTATAAAATTGCACCATAATAGGTGAAGATTGAAAATTTTCATTGAGTATAAATTGTCAGGGATAGGAATATTTTCATAAAAACAGGCTTCAACTTTCAAGTCTGAGGTTGGGCTGCACCTGGCCAGGCTTGGGCCTGGATTCTTTGTATTGATATGGGACGTTGACTTGGCCCGAACCCGGCAACCAAGCAGATGCTCAAGTCTACTGTAAGTAGAGATTTTAGTAGCATTATCTCCTGGATAATGATTCTAACCTCTCAACTCTTGATTACAACTTTCTGTGGTGCAACATTTGCTCTAGTATCCAGTCTCCTCAGCATTTTGTGGTCTCTCATACCTTTCGAGAGGGGGAACCAGCCAGTGGACTTGATGGTTTCTAACGGGTTTTGGGGGAATCAGGATTTCTCTGGGGAGGGGACCTTACCCTTGTCTTTATCTTCTCCTGTAACTGCTGGTTGCTCCGGTTCTTCTTTCTTCACATTTTGATGCCTGCGATCCTCCTTTCTACCAAAAAAAAAAAAAAGACTTTAGGAGTCTTCTCAGGATTCCAATATCTTTTCTCTCTCGCTCTCTCTTGCTCTATCTTCAGGTTGTTACTTGGAAACTATCAGATGGATCGGAGGTTCAGGCTGATTAGTTCTTTTTTTGGAGTCAGACTTGTGTTGAAAGAGTCTAGGGTTATAGTGGGCAAGCTAAGAGTCCTTTTAGGTGAATGGTGTTGTTAAATTGGGGTTCATGTAGAGTGATGAATGTTGATGGATTTTGAATCACGCATTTTTCACAGCAGGAGAGCCAAGTTGTGTTCCTCTTCTTTCTCTTCTTTCCTACCTATTTTTCTTCTTTTTGCTGGTTGTACTCTTTTTACTGTTCTTTTACTTTTTTATGCATTATTCTTTCTTCTCTACTATCAAATGATTGAGCTTGATCCGATGTCATTTGAATAAACCTGTCAATGATTGTTCTTCCCAGTTCTTTTATTTTCTTCTTTCATTTCTTTTCATTGTTTTTTCTTTTCCACTATTACATATTTGAACTTGAATTGATTTATATATGGAAAATTCTGAATCTTATTTCATGCAACTTTAATTTCCAAGACTAGTTGAAAGTTGAATTCAACCAATAGCCTGCATTCATCATTACTTTAATAATCAGTTAGTTGTCTATTTAGATCTTTATTTAAAAACTATTCATTTAAAGCTGACTTTTAGTCAACTTTGAACCTACTCGGTTTCAGTTGGGCATAAAACCTTTAGAATCCTTTTACAGAACTCTTCTATAACCTCTGATCCTAGGACTGTTTAATATATCTTCTGTCTCTTGCAATATCTGGAATAACACCTCCATTGCAGTTCTGAAAAATTGGCCTTCAAGATATCAACTTGAGCTTAACATCCTGGGGTTTCCTAATCTTTTAGGTTCACCATTGCATGCATACATAAGCCTTCTGTCATCCTTGTATCAATGAGATGCTCTTAGGCTGGGTTGTGATTGTCAAGACCCAATATGTGGCATGTGACTATGGTGGTTCCACTTTATATATATTATGAAGTGTATTCTGCATGCTCAAAAGCGCGTGTCTGACCAATATTAGAAGAAACAGATGTTTAAATGTACAGTATTTAGAAGGCAAGTTTTGTAGTCTGTTGTATTTAGAAGGCAAGTTATGTGGTCTGTTGTCGATAATGGTAATATAGGTCATGAGAGAATGTGGAAAGGTCTTTCACTCTATTGGTTAGGTGACCACAAGAGACTTTTTGTCAAGTACCAGCATTTTAACATTTCCTCCATTCTCCATATTTTCAAAATTTTGTGTGATGCGATCGTCAAATTAGCTACTAATATCTTTTTTTCCCTTTAATTTACAAAAAAGTGCGGTTTAATATGCTTGAGTTGACACATGCAAATTTCTTATATGGAATGCTGAGCCTCGGCATTGCCAGGCGATCGCTGATCCATTATTTTGTGGTGCACCAGCTAATAGAAAGACTTTGAGCATTCACTGTAGGGACCAACCCGGACCCCCTTTTGTTAGTCTGTGAATCTATGGTCCTGATGCAGTTTGTGGAGGTCTGATCAGGTAAAACAAAGAAGATGGGCAATGCTTCTTCCAGCTTATGAATTCTGATTCAGGATATTACTTTGCCTTATTGTGGAGTCATTAGAAAGTTTGTCTAAGGGTGGTTATGCAAAAGGTAGTTGGAGGCTTGTCTGATGTTCTTGGAGGAAGATAACCAGTAGCTGATTTATGACTGTTATTTCACTCGGATCTGATTGCATTTATATGTTATTTTAATTGTTTTTTTTGGCCTTTAAACATCTTTTAACAATACGTGCTTGTGCATCTATCAACAAGATTTGGTTTTACTTTTGTTTTTTAGAATCTTTTTGTTCATTTTTTTAGTTGATTTTTTAATGTGGTTATTAGCACGTTGCATTATGTTGGTGGCCACTTTTATTTGATTAGTTCCTGATGGTTATTTATAAATTGGTAGGATTATTTTCCTACGGGGATCTATTGAAGCATCAATCCATTCCTTTGGTTTCTAGAACCTATGGTACTTTCAGCCTAGGCATCAAAGCAGTCTCTTAAGACTAAAATAGCGAGATATCATTCTGTTGGGTGAAGTCCTTTTGGTACTTTATTTCTTCCTTCTCACTTCCTTGATCATGAAAGATCTTAAAGCAGATCGGTTCCAATTATTTTTCCAAATTTTCTCAAATTCTATAAATTCATCCTAAAGCTCCAAGAAACTTTATTCTCTATGTTAAATGCTAATTTTCTTAATTCCATGATGCCACATATCCCTAAAATTGCACCTTTTCACCTCAATTCCAAGTCTATTTTTTGTTCAAAGTAATTATAAAATTTATAATCATATTTTTTGTTCCAAAACAACTATAATCAACACCCATCATGCCTTGACCCAGCTACTTAGAATCAGTTTCTGAATGCTCATTTGTCAACCTTTCCTATTAAAGGATGCAAATGGTGTTATTTCAATCTTTTTGTTCAAAATATGTTTGAGAACATGTTCATGTATGTTTTAGTGGGTTGACATGAGGCCTTACCCAATCCTTTCCCTGGAGCCTTCTCCACTTTGAGCTGTTCTGTAACAGACCTCATATTTGATGAGAAAAAGGCATGTATCATATAATCATGATGTTTTAAATAGAGATTTGGACCCTAAACCCTTTGAACAAAAGTTCATCCTTTTCAACCAGTAAAAGTTGCAACACTAGCTTAGGCTGAGTCTATTATGTTATTATTTTGTCTGGAATGGTCTGATCTTATCAAAACATGAATTTTGCTATGTAATGTCACCAGGTTGGAGACTAATGGATAGCATTATATTGTTTACTTTTGGCCTTGTCATGCTTTCTTTCAAGTTTCAACCTTAACCACTTCGTATAAAATGCTGAAATATTGGCATGTATACTTGAATCATTGAATTTTATGTTGATAATGTATTCTTGGCAAAAAAATCATTTGTAACTTCTCCTTATTGTCTGGATTTTTTTCTTTTAATTCTTATGTTTTGATATTTGTATGCTTTGATAGTGATCATTTTCACATGTTTGGTTTATGTTTTTTAATAGAAAATGTTGGTTATCCCTCTATCTTATGCTAAGGTATTTTATCCTGCTTTATTGATATTGCTTCTAGAAATAATCTCTTTTGAGCTTTTCCTTGTTGAAAGGATATTTTGTTAGAGCGGTCCAATCTATGTGGTTCTGGAATATATAAGCTATGTATCATTTTCCAGGCTTCACAGGTGAAGAAAAATCCTTTCTATAAATTGCCCAGGCTGCCTGATGGGTGCCCACCTGGACTTGATAATGATCATTTAAATTCTGTTAACCGGCTTCGTGAGTTTTGGCACAAGTCCCAAAATGCTGTTTTCATTGATGATCAGGTAGGTTTGCTAAATTAACAGTCAAGATCTTGTTTTTCTACAATAGGAGTTTTGTAAACTACTTATGACATAAAGTTTCTAAATTGTTATGTTATTGAAAAGTGCTTTTCTTTGTCTGGATGTGTTCTACAAAATATGTGTATGAATTGGATGCTTGCATGCATGTGTCATAGTTCTCTATTGGATATTTAAATTGAGAGTTGTTTATTTTGGTATGGATGTACTAAATACTCTTCTTAGTGGTAAATGCCAACTTCATGAGATCTTTCAAGATTGCTTGCAGACCTAGAAGACTAAAATCATGCAACGAGTGACATTTTGAAGAATATCTTCAAGAATGCAATCATGAAATAGTTGTAAGAAAGGGGGTTGTGTATAAATAACTATTTTGATCACTTGACTGTTTTAAATAAGTAGTATTTTTTTTTGATGCCATATGCTTTTTCCTAGTGGACTGGATCCACTACTAGTGCAGCCTTGAGCTCACCCACTCTTGCAAGTGAGCGTGCCAAACATATATCTACCTTGCATGTTTGATATGTGCCCAGAATTAAAGTCATGAAAGCTAAAGATTTTTGTTTGACTAAGCATCATGTCTTCAGTGAAGTGTAACTTATTAGCATAAACAACAAACTTAGCCTATCAATTTGTTTTTACTCTTACTGGTCTTACATCTTGCTTAACTACTGGTTTGAGGCTAAGGCTCATAATATTGTTTTGTTTTGTTTTTTTTTTTCTTTTGGTTAACTTCTTATCATGTCTTACCATGTCCATCTATACGATCTGTGCCCCTTGCTTCATTAGGACTGTCATCAACATAGTTATCCTTTCCAGTTCTTCTGAATTCTCAGATATACCTCCTACCGGTCTAAACATGTGGAGTTGTGGACTTTCACTCTTTGTCATCAGAGTTTCATAGCTCATGATCATGACCTTATCATATGACCTAGCTCAACTATTTGGGCTTGACATTATGTATCCTTGCTTGGCCAACAAGGTTTGCCAAACTGCTATTAGGACTTGTGTTGGCCGATGATTGGTTTGGTACGATATAGATGTGTACTGAATTGCATCTAAGCATACTGAAACAGGAAGAGGGAGGGCGGGAGGGAGAAGGAGAGGGATGGGGGAGAGGAAGAAGGAGAGGAAGGGATAGCGAGGGAGAGGGAAGAGAGAGGAGAGGCTGAACTGATTTGATCTGTTGTTGGGGAGCTTCGAGAGCTCCAGATTCAGCGATGCAGACTGAGAGAGGGGGGAGAGAAGGGCAGAGAGGAGGGGGGAGGGAGAGAGAGAGGCCGAATCACTTTGATCTGTTGCTGGGGAGCTTCGAGAGCTCCAAATCCGACGATGGGGACTGAGAGGAGGGGGGGGGGGGCAGCAAGAGAGAGAGAGAGAGAGACTTATGTGGTTGGGGACTTCTTTGCTGGTCGTCGTCATCATTGACTCGATGGGGCTGGAGGGCTTCAGGGATTAAGGCTTGAAAGAGAACCGAGCGATGGGATTAGGGCCTCGAATGAGGGATGGCCTTTATATTCCAAACCGACTAGCTGAACCATGTTGGTAACCAATCAGTCTGGTTTGGCGTACCCCAAGCTGGCTGGTTTCACATGGTTTGGGTAACCTTGCTCACCAATCTTCTGCTTCCTTATCTCTTAAAGTTCTCTCACAAGTATCTATTTTCTCAGAGAAACATCCAAGTACCTCTTCTTTTTCTTCCACTTAAAATCTTCATTGAACTTCCCTACTGTAGCTTTAATTTGGTTTTTTGCTTGGTGCAATTCCAATGCTCCTCTGTGTTCATTCTTTGTCTTTGCCTTCCTTGTTTACATGTTATGATTGATATCAGATTTAGATAATTTTTGCTGATCTATTCTTAAATCTGCTTCATGTTAATGCTTAATCATAAATGTCAATGTCATTGAAGATTGAAGAACATCAGAGATGCATCCGACATAATCCGCCTATGCTATCTCGAGTTTAGAAATTCTCAAATATTTCTTCATTCTTTTATGCAATTGAAGGAGTATAAACAAACAAAACATTTCAGAGAATGATCTTTTCTGCAAAGTTTTATATGTAAATATGTATTTATGATCCTATCGATGGTCAAGTTTTTGTTTTTGTTGTTGCTTCATAGAAAATGCATAAGGTAGTTCTGTGCTTTCATGAGTACTCTGCTTTTTTGTATGCTGACAGTTCTATTGCACCTTCTAAATTTGCAGGAGAGGGTTGTTAAATCCATATTATTTATAATAGCCTTACTATCTCATGCATGTCGCCCTTTTCTCATCATTTCAACCATCACATCTCTGTCCTTATGGGAAGCTAAGTTCCATCGCTTAGCACCCTCTATTAATGTTGTTGTTTACAATGGGAGTAAAGCTGTTCGTAAGATGATTCGAACTCTAGAATTTTATGAAGAAGGCGGCTGCATAATGTTTCAAGTGCTTTTATCACATCCTGATGCTATTGTTGAGGTATCTTCATTTCTAGTTGCTTTTGCATCGTAATAGCAAGTAGTTTTGGTGTTTTAATGTTTTTCAATGTTGCTCTATGTCACAAGTTACTTCTCAATTTGTATGTGTAACCTGCTATCTGTATGCTGTCTCACTTGTAGGGTTCCTGTATTTGACATCTTGGTATGTTCTATTGGTATCCAGGACTTTGAAAATTTAGAATGCATTGGCTGGGAAGCAATTATAGTTGACGAGTGTCAAAACTCGAGAGTATTCAAACACTTTGAACAATTTAAGAATCTTTCCGCTGATTTCAAGCTTCTCCTTTTAAGTGCACCATTGAAGGTATGCAGGTGCATATATATGTGTGGGTCTGTGGGTTTTTGTGCGTGTGCCTATATCCTATATATTTAATGTATATGTTTTAGAATTTTGTTCTTTTAATTGAATCATGCCTTGTTAACTTTTGGAATCATGCCTTGTTAACTTTTGGAACTTTTCAGGATAGCCTTGCTGAATACATCAACCTGCTCTTGTTCCTTGATTCAGGAGGAAAAGAGAATTGTATCAGTAATTTAAAGTTTGATCATAATGATCATGCTGGTACACTTGCTATATTAAAAGAGAGATTAGCACGTTATTACGCATATGAGCGCAAACCAGACTCCTCAAAGTTTATAGAGTACTGGGTTCCTGTTCAGTTTTCAAATGTGCAGCTTGAACAATATTGTTTCACATTAATTTCAAACTCCATTGCTCTTCGTTCATGTTCAAAAATTGATCATGTTGGAGCTCTTCGTGACGTTCTTATATCTACTCGGAAGGTTGACTCTTATCACTTTATGATCATACTATAACCAAAAGACCTGATAAAAAATAGTTGGCACTTGGCAGCATGTGAGACCATGTAGTCCTAAATTTCTCACCCGTCTACAGATGTCTATCTATAGATATTGCTGATAGTTTTTCTATTAACTTATTATTAATTTATTATTTTCTGGCAGTGCTGCGACCATCCTTACCTAGTTGACGAATTGTTGCAAACTTCACTAACCAAAGATCTTCCAGCAGTCAATATTTTGGATGTTGGAGTAAATGCAAGTGGAAAATTACTGCTACTTGATAAGATTCTCAAAGAGATCAAGAATCGAGGGTTAAGAGTGTTGATACTTTTTCAGGTCTGCAATTTGATTTCTTGTAAACATGGCTGTTCTCTGTGGAGCTTGTGCATCCTTTTATTGTGGTCAAAAGCATGCAGACTAACACATGTAGAATAAATTTTATCATATAATTCTTCAATCACTCTGCTCACATTGCTGCGTTACTACATTATTGATGACCTATCAGGAAAAGCCACTGTTTTATGTTAATCTGGTTGAATTTGTTAAAGATGAGGATGAGGGAAGTCTGATTGATTTGGTATTACATTTTGCCCTGCATCATTGCCTCTGTCTTAGAATTTATCATTCAAACCCTACTATTTAATTCATTTAAAAGGATAGCAACTACCATTTTATATGTTAATGAGGATGGTGGTAAATTGGTTGTTCAGGGTATGTAGGTTTGAAGGTTGTAAAACAGAATCTTTAATATATATTGCTTATGATTGTAATTTATAATCAGATTCTATTATTCATTAATTTTGTTTCAATTTAAGATGTCAAGATTCATTTTTTTCTGGAAGAAGTTGGCTAAAGACACAAATCCGAAGTGGTATTTTCAATGCTCTGTCATGATTAGTTTCTGGTTTCAGTAGTGTTTTACTGACTTATATTGTACATGAGATGGATCCTCCAGTAATTGCTTTCCTTTTATGTATATGTCTGTCTCTTTTAAATGATGTTGTTTGTCTTTCAAAGGTGCTTGTGTCAAGGTGTCTATTAGTGGGAATGGATGTCTCTACTGATGCAGATTTTCCAAATCTTTTCTGGATCTGTTATATATCTTACCTTTAGGTATTTCATTGTGAATATTGATTCTTCAACATTTATTTGAGTTCTTCACTGTGCAATATCTGCAAATTTTGTTGCACAGGCTTGTTGTGTTTGAGATAGTTTACCACTTCTTCGTCAATTCTTATAGCCATTGGCTCCAAAATTTACTTATTCCTAAATTTTACTACACATCCTTCTGAACATTCTCATCTTTGTAAATTTATCTTATTTGAGAAAAGTGTATTTAATGCCTAACATCAAGAATTAGCATGCTATATTTTATTTGCCTGAAATGTTTTGTACACTCGCTACTATCACAAAATTGTATAATACATAAAGCAACTCTAATATATTTTGTTGGTCCATATGATGAACCATCAAGTCTGGTTAATATGCTACATTATGTAGTGGAATGGTTATCGTCAACATTTTTTGATAGATTCTACTGAATTTTTTAAACTCACATCACATGTTTGATTAGTTCTAGACTAGGCATCTGTGTTCTCATTTACATCTTTTAAATGTGACAGTCTATTGGTGGGGCTGGAAGGAATTCAATTGGTGATATCTTGGATGATTTTCTTCGTCAGAGATTTGGTGCTGATTCGTATGAACGTGTTGACAGTGGATTGGTTCTGTCAAAAAAATTGGCTGCATTGAATATGTTTAATGATAAGGTGAAAGGGAGATTTGTGTTTTTAATTGAAAATCGTGCATGTCTCCCCAGTATCAAACTTTCATCAGTTGATGCTATTATTATTTATAATAGTGATTGGAATCCATTGAATGACCTAAGATCTCTCCAGAAAATAAGCCTTGAATCGCAGTTTGAACAGGTAGCAGTGTTTCGTCTATATTCATCTTGTACAATCGAGGAAAAAGTCTTAATATTTGCGAAGCAAGATATGATTCTTGAGAGCAATATACAAAGCATAAGCCCTAGTGTTAGCCATTCACTTCTTAGCTGGGGCGCCTCGTACCTTTTCAGTAAACTTGATGAGTTACACCAGCAGGAGAACCGAAATAATTGTTCTGAAAATTCCAGTGACAATTTACTCTTGGATAATGTAGTGCTCGAACTGTTAACAAAATTGTCCAGCAAGGCTGGAGCTCGGGATCCTAGCAACTGCTCAATTTTGATAAAAGCACAGCAGAGTGGAGCATCCTATTCAAGAAATATTATGTTAGTTGGTGAGAAGGATGGAATCTCCTCATTGGATAAAGATCCACCTAGCTTCTGGTCACATTTATTGGATGGAAAATATCCTCAGTGGCGTTATATATCTGAGCCATCTCAGAGGAGCCGCAGAAAGGTTCAACATCCTGATGATTCTCTGAAGACACCAGAAGCAGTAAATGATGAGGTAAAGAAAAAGCGTAGAAAAGTAGCTAGCAACATTGTTGATCCAACTTCTTTGCAAAGTTGGCTTCATGATAAAAGAAAAGAAGCAGCTGAGGGCAAGGATTTTGTACTGCCTGCAAACTCGGCTCAATGTAGCTCCAGTCATCCATCCCTTAATTCTCCACGGAAAGAACCACTGGTTCCAAGCACAATGACCAACGAACCAGGTAGTGCCAAGGGAGTAAGATATTGGATTCTGCAATTTTGCTTTTTTTTTGTGTCAGGATTGTGAAATTTTTAGTTTCTTTTAGTTATTGTAAGGCTGAATGCTGTTTAATTTGCAGAATTATCGGGAGGTCGAACGAATGTTGTGACACGACACACAGTCAGTTCATGCAATGTTATGAGTCATGCAATCCATAATCAGAGTGTATCTCCCATGTCTCTTGATGATTCAGGTGTACATAGACATGAAGGGAGGGAAAAATTGATGAATGCGCAGAGGAGCCTTCATGCCCAATTGAAGCCGGAGTTATCAAAACTATGCGACACTCTGAGACTTTCAGTATGCATGTTATGATTTGCATCATTTTCATTTACTTTATTTGCTTTGACTTTGTATGGTTAGATATGTTTTCTTTTGGCACTATGTGATTTAGTGGCTTACGAGTACAAATTAAGGATACACAAGCACTAAATTGTAGATGCAACATTTACTTCGAAGATAGTTTTGATCAAGATTTTTAGAACCATCCTAAGCCGGACGGTTCAGGGTGTGCCGAACCGGACCGGCGTGGAATCGGGATGGTTCTGGCTTGGAAAGCGGTACACGCCGGCACCGAGGGAGAAAGAGAGGGAAAGAGAGGAGGAGAGGGAGAAAGAGGAGGGCCCACTGCGGTCGTCGGAGGGCCACAGAAGCCTCCGTAGCTCGGTCCACCCAATAGGGCTATTAAACGAGAGACAGAGAGGGCGAGTGACTCACCGGAGGAGGACGGGATGGCGAAGGGGCTGTCGGAGGTTTCCAAGCGGGCAGCGAAAACCATGCGAGTGGAGTCACGCCCGCAGAACAGGGGTTGTCACCTCTGTTCACGTATCAGTCCTTTTTTTAAAAATGGAGATGAATAGTGAAGCCGGCAAACCATTTGCTGGCTTCACTGTTTAAGAGGTTTTTTTTAAAAAAATTAAAAATAGTGAAGTCAGCAATCGGATTGCCGGCTTCATTTTTTTGATTTTTTTTTTAAAAAAAGCAAAAACAGTGAAGCTGGTAAATGGTTTGCCAGCTTCACTTAAGTTTCAATTTTTTTAAAAAACCCCATGAAACAGGGGTATCGCCCCTATTTCATGCCTGTGGTACCGCATACATGGACTGCGCTGTCCGGCGGTCCCTCCGACTCCTCCCTCCTTTTCTTTCTTCGTCCCACTCTCTCTACTTCTTTCTCTCTCTTTTCCTCCTCCCGATTCTCTTCCTTTCTTGTTTCGGTTTGCACCAGTCTGGTATGGTACGGACCTGTACCGATCCATACCGCTAGCCAACCGGCATGGGCTCCAGTACCAAGTCTGCGAACCTTGGTTTTGATAATAATGGATATATTATTTTCCACTTAACAGCTGTAGGTATCAAATGTATTGGTTTATTGTTACTCTGTATCCTAACCCCACATAAATTATTAAAAGATGCTCCATTCAAATTTTCTCTTTATTTAAATAAGGCTATCCAAGGTTCATAATGTTGATTTCAATTATATCAGAGCTCATCTGCTTTTCTATGTGAATTGACGTGACATATTTTCACAATGTGGATGTTGCTGCTTGAAACGTTAAAATATATATGGTTTGTCATGGATGCACTCAAACATTATCTTGTTTGCTTGCTTGCATTCTGATGTGCAAATGATTTGCATTATACTTGATGCTCATTCCATGTACATCTGCTTAGTTGTCTATGTAAGTTTTACTGATATATAATTTACATTCACAGTTGCATGCTTTATTTTTGTGTTTAAGGTTTTGATTAGACTTTGAACTTATTGCCATGTGCCAAAATATTGATCAGTCATTCTCCAAGGAAAGCTTCCATTGCATTTACCTACTAGCAGCTGTTTGTCTAATGACGATGGTCTGTTGGTTGAGAGAGTTCTATATCAGACTTTTCAAAGTTATTTTTTTTCATGGCTTCTTATTCCCCTTTTCAAAGTCCTACGAGTCGGCCGTGGTGTTTATAAATAGATTTGCATGGATTTAGACCTTTAGGGATTATTCGTTGTGAAGATCTTGGGTACTTATATTGGATCCAAGAATCGAAATAATACCTTCTGGCTAGCCATTTTGGGTGACGTCTTGGGTTGTTAGTAATGGTATCGGAGTAGATCTAACCCATGGCTTATGTGGACTAGAGGACATTGCAGCATGGGTCTATAGGGGTTGACCATGGGCCAATCATGGCGCTTGTGGTTAGATTTGAATAGGTTTGAACCTTTAATCTGGCGAGGATATCAGTGCTTTAATAGGGGGAGTATATGAGAACCCATGCGGGTGTGTATTTAGTTCTACTTCGATTATTTGTTGGAAAGATCTTGGGTACTTATACAGGACTCAAGAATCCAAATAGTACCTTTTTGCTAACCTTGTTGGATGAGGTCCTGGATTGTTACAAACAATATTTTAAATCTCGTGGAACGGGGATGTTCCGATTTTTGCATAGAACGGGATGCGCTGCCGTCCCGCCATCCAGCCTCATTCCATCTATTTGGGTCAACTTCATGGATCCATGTTTGCAAAGTATTCTTATTAAGGCCTACATCAGAGGCTAATATGTTATTTTAAGCTTTTCTATATCCTTTCTCATAATCTCCATCCATTAGTTTGTAGGTGTTTCCCTCTTTCTGCTACATTCTTAAATACAAATTAAATCACCTTCTTACTGCAGGTCTTGAAATCTTCACTATACATGCCTTGACTATCTTAATTACTTCTTGATCACTTTATCTATAATTTTTGCAACTCTCATAGCTCCTATAAATACTAATTTTTTAGTCTATTCTTCCTAGTTTTACCACTATCCATATTAACATTCTCATTTCTGCTACCTTCAATTTATTTTTTATTGCCCAACATTCTACCCATATAATTTTAGGCCTTATGTCATTCCATATAATTTTCCTTTAAGTCGCTAGTATATGCGTTGATCACATAAAATACCCTAGAAGCACCTCTCCACTTTATCCAATCAGCTGTAATTTTATTACAAATGTCTTCATCTTAAAGTGAAACAAGTTTACCAACTAAAAATGGTAGCATGGATATATATATATCTATATCTATCTATCTATTTATCTATATATATATATATATGTACATATATATGTATATGTACATATATATAGATATATATATATATATATATATATATATATATATATATATAGATATGTATGGATATGTATGTATATATACATATATATAGAGATATATATGTATGTATGTGTATATGTATGGATATGTATATGTATATGTATATATATATATATGTATGTATATGTATATATGTATATAGATATGTATATGTATATAGATATGTATATGTATGTATGTGTATATATATATTTGTGCGTGCGTAACATAAATAATAAAAAATGTTCAAAATGATAAGATTGAATCCATCTGTTCATGGTGTTATATGCATCACACATGTCAAACACTAATATTATATAGGTAATGTAGAGTGATCAGAAAGGGGCACTGAGTGGGCAGGTGAGGTTTTCACATTTGGTACAAAGTTTTCTGTGGATAAGATGGGGCAACATTAATACCTATGGAGTAGTGAAGGGCCCAAGATCATATGGAATATGGAGAATGATGCTTTGTCGGGCGATGGTGAATGCATTATCAAGTAAAGGGAATATGATCATGATAGCCCATGATGTACCTTACTTCCAGGATGACTTGGCTAAACACTAAAACTGGAAGGCAAGATAGAGTTTGAAGATGGTGCTAAAGATCACAGCACCATGAAGGTGATAAATGAACATTGTTGGAAGCATGTGGAAGGCCAGAGGTT
Source organism: Elaeis guineensis (assembly GCF_000442705.2). NCBI lineage: Eukaryota > Viridiplantae > Streptophyta > Magnoliopsida > Arecales > Arecaceae > Elaeis > Elaeis guineensis. The sequence goes on from NC_026008.2 coordinate 47,175,743, forward strand.
GCACATAGTCATTCACAGATAGCGTCATGAAGAAAGATTTCCTCACTTAAATTTTGTAAAGAGTGTAAAAGCAAGGAGAGTTTAAATGCAAGATGCATAATTAGTGTGCCAGGTAGCCTTAACCAACAGTGGCAGTTTGGGGGGGGGGGGAAGTGGGGGTGGTTTAAGTACATGCATGCAGAACCAAGGATTTTAGTATGCTTAAGCAGTGCCTAGAAGCATTGATATATTCGAATTTTGAAACATGATAACCTTTATGTGTTGGATAGAAGGATCACAAAATGTCTGAAACTTGTAAAATGCACAGCTTTGTACAGTTTGTACATCTAATGGCATGCTCAAATGTTCAATAATGTTTTGATATTCTTTCAATCAAGATTTATAAGTCTTGAGGTTTTCATGTGCATAAAATTTTGCTCTTGCTATTTGATTTCTCCGAAGGAAAGAGAGAAATCTGCTGGTGGTTTTAGTAAAGTATTCATTGCATATCACAGTTGGATGATGAATGGATCCCTTATTCGATTTTTCATGGTTACACATACAGGATGATGTCAAGAGCACAGCTGAAATGTTTCTCGAGTATATTATGAATAATCATCATGTTAATCGGGAACCAGAAGCCTTATTGCAAGCCTTCAAGATATCCCTGGTAAAGATAACCTTCAATACTTTAAATGATTTGTCGAAGCGATGATTTTTTTTTTTTTTTGACTTTTTTCGCAATGTCATATTGTCTTGCCTGTTTCTCAATTCTGCTGTTTCAAATGTTCCCTTGCACTTTGAGTGAAGTAGTTACTTGATATAGTTGTGCTATGTCTTATTTATAATGAATGTAATGACATTTATAGAATATATGATTGAATAACTTAAATATCTAAAACATGTTGAAGTTCTGGAAAATTAGTTCTCTTTTGATGAAGGCCAAGTTCTTCATAAAATATATACACAAGAATCTGGCTAAAATTACCTGCATGTATTAGGATTATTAGTAGAGATCTGGCTCTTTTAAACTTTAACGACTACTATTTTGCATCAGTGACATTGTGATAGTTAAAATCGCCATTCTATCTCATTGTATTAAATGAAGCTACAAGTTTTCTGAAGCAGAACTTGTTAGACCTAGGCATCCAGGTGAGGGTTGCCTTTGCTTCCTAAGGCCTGTGTATCACCAAGTCTGGTTGCCATCCAGCAAAATCCAGAGATCCAAGCAGATTTTTAGGTGCATAAAATCTATGCTATTTACAATGCTAGTGATGCAATTCCTTTTTCCAGGGTTAACATAATGTTGAAGAAGGAAATGAACCCACGTTTCATTGACTAAAATAACATGTTTGACTTGGATCAGAATTACATCTTTTCTTGTTTCAAGTTATGCCTTGTCTTTTCCAGGCCTGCATATATCCTCAAATTTATCCAGGATTAGTGCCTATACTGAATTTCCTTGAAATTTTAGAATCGATGCTATTTCAACTTTGATTAAATCCGTTGGACGCTAAATTGTGTGCAACAAATTCAGGGTATTCCATAAATTAGATATTGAGGTAATTTTGCATGTCTCTGTAACCATAAAGCTTTTTTGTGTATGCCACTTTGTAATTTGCTATCTAGAAACCTGCCATTGTTAGTGATATTTTCTAACTACTGTTATATGCCTTTTACAACTTTCAGTGTTGGTGTGCTGCATCTCTTTTGAAACACAAGGTGGATCACCAGGCATCATTTGCGCTTGCAAAAAAGTACCTGAACTTTGAGTGCAATGAGGAGCTGGCTGAATTTTTTATTATAAACTGCGAAAAGTAAAGAAAAAGTTTTCTCATCAAACAGGTGCATTAAGGAAAGAAGATGAGCCAAATTCGGTGGAGAATCAGTCATCTCTATCAGGGAAAGATATTTCCAGAGAACCTGTGCATGAGATGACTCCAAATTCAGCAGCATCTCATCGTCAGGAAACAGAAGGAATTGAACTCAGAGAAAATCCTCATGGTCGTAGGTGCACTGAACAGAAAATATTGGTGGGGCAGGAGCAGGTTCTTGTGACTCCAATGCTTCAGCATAACATTGGGTCATTAAAAGATGAACTCCTGAAAAAACGAGTCGATTTGATTCATAAAATTTGTTCGAGAAGGGCAGATGAGCTAATGGCGAAACAACAACTAGAAATTTCAGATTTCAACATACACAAGGAAGAGGAGAAAATGAAATTGAAGAAAACTCATGTTTTGGATTTGGAACTCATCCGCGCTATACATACAGATTCTACAGTAAGAAATGACAAGATAAGATTGCTAACTCAAGAATTCTCCAAAAAAATGGCTGCATTTGAGGAACGCATGAAATGCAGGCGTAGTAATCTTGAAGCTATGCAGTTAAATGCAAGGAATAAAGAGGAGCAGATAAAGGATCACTGGGTGGAAGAAGCTAAAGCTGGTAAACTAGCAGAATCATTTGATAGCATTCCTCTGCCAGATTCTGGTTTTGGGGTGGAAGAGTTCAAAGAGGTAAGAGAGCAAAGTGGTATGTGTGATGGTTCAGGAAACATGGTGTTTCAATCTGGGCCATCTTCGGATCCTCTACTCACTGATGTGACAACAGATGTTGTGGAACCTATTGATTTGACAGCCAAGTATTCTGAAAAATCTGCAAGAAATCCCACTGGAGTGGCAGAGGGTGTACCCATAGAACCTGAAACTGTAGTTTCTCAGTCCAACAACATGAATGAAATGGAATCTGTTGAACCAAGTAGCGCATCTGGGGAAATTCCAGAGAGTATTTCACCGGGAGAGACAGGTAACTTGCCTACCAGAACTGAAGATCCAGCTCCTCAGGCCAGTATCATGAATTCAGAAGGTAGCAGGCCTGACGGAATTGTCTCTAGAGCAACAACAGCTGTTGATAGCGAGAGAGTTGTTGGTGCAGATAATTCTGATGGTGCATGGTTGATATCTCCCCATCTGCAAAGCCATGCCCAGTCTCCTTCCCTTGTCAATGCTTCAACAAGCTCTGGCTGTCGAAACAGTGTCACGTCTAATCAGGTATAGCCATCAAACTCATGGTGCACATCTTGAGAACATACAACAAATTGATGAATATCTACAGATTCATGGCATAGTCTATGGATTTCCTTGGAACTGTAGGAGGGGATAAGCTTTCTGGAGGCTGAACTCGTTTTGGAAACTGTGTTCTGTTCAAGCTTCTCTAGAAGGCAATTTTATAGTTTAGTAAAGCTCTTCTATAAACTTAAAAGCTTGACCCTTATCTCCAGATTTCCAAGAATACCCACTTAAAAGTGGCTAGCACCTGAGGACATGTAAACCTAGGTTGTAGGATACTCTAAGGGGGTGCTTGGTTGGGGTAATGGGGGTTTGAAATCGGAATGGGAATGGATGACCCCATGCCAACCGTTTTGGTTGGAAGGAGTCCCATTCCGATTCCGATTTTGGGGTGGAATGGGAATGGCCCAATCTACCTAAAATTCAATCCCTATTCTCACCTAAGGATTCAAATTTTCATTCTGATTCCGATTCTGGTTACGAATCAAACGCTTCGGGGGATTAGGCCATTCGGATTCCTATTTCAATCCATTCTGATTCCCATTCCGATTTCGATCGCGAACCAAGTACCTTCTAAAGGGAAGGGTGTGGGTGCTTTTTTCTTTTTTTAGTGGTCAATCCATCTTACAGGTCCAATGAGATAAAGATGTTGCTTGTACCTTGAGATTTTCTTTGGTTCCAGAATAAGAAAAGAGGAATTCTCCTCATGGACAAGTTATTACTGATGCTTGTTAAATGAAGCTCTTCTATTCCTGGATGGAATAGATCTAGAACAGGGTACTTCTGCTTGTGAAGCCAGAGGGTAGGAATAAAAGTGGGAATAATTTTACTCCCAACTCTCCTTGGAATTGTTATTCCAGGAATAAGCTGTTTGATCATAGCAAATATCCCTATTTCCCTTTTCTTGAACTTGTTTGGCAATAATAAGGCCTATTTTAAGCCCTAATGCTGGATCAAATGCAGCCTAAGCCCTAAGTGACTGTATAGTTGTGCTTTGAAGGCGTTTATGATCTCTTAACGTCAACCCTTGAGTTTGACTCAGTAGAGTGCACTCATATGGAAAATAAACAAAAATAATTAATAATCAAAAGTCAAAACATAATTCAGTGATCCAGTGGCTGAAATTAAACTGGCAGATCATCTTGTTGATCTGCTGCCCTCTGTCCATCACATTGCCGTCAGCGTGACCATCAAGAATTGTCCTAACCTTTTAGGTTGACTTTAGAAGTTTTCATTCATTAATTCTATGCATCACATGTCCAGCAATAATTTGATTTTGGGAAACAGGCCCCTTTACTACTTGATCTTGAGTTTGCTCTCTTTTGTTGTGGGAAGAGTGGCAAAGTGAAGCTCTTGGGTTTTGTCAGTCATTCATATCTGTCTGTTATGTTACCTTTTATTATCGGTCTTCATCAAAGTTTAATCATCATTATCGTCAAAAAACATATCTTCATTATTGTTTTATGTTGGTCATTCTGTAAGATTTTTGTTAATTCTCATGCTCTCAAGTATGTAGCTTCTTGTGCTCATCCAGCATAGGGACCATAATTTTCAACATGCTTTGTGTTCCTTGTGCTCCAACTTGGAACTTGAAGGCTATATTTATAGCTTACCGTGCTGGTGAACCTATTGATTGATCAGCCATTATTAGATGGACTCCCATTCCATTGGTGAGGCTGAGTATCAACCATCAAGCACTGCCTCTTTTTATTGTTGCTAGCCTTTTTGCTTTATCTTCAAACTAAGGTGGTGTCAGAACTGTTCCAACTCCATTTGTTTGTGAAAGCCATTGTTCTTTGTACCCTAACAAATCATGTGAGCAAATAGACATTTATATTGTCTGTCATCTAGTTTTCCATCTCTACTGCATATATATCACTTGAATAAGTCTTATGCTCAGCTTTGAGACTTCATCATTACCAGTGGGTCTTTCAGCAATGTTTTAAAAGGTGTCTGTGTTATATGGGCGGTCAAGGTATTGCATAGTACATATATATTATGCATGCTGCATATAAGGGCACATATGCAGCTAGTATTTTTAATATTTAAAAATAGTTAAATATATTAGGTAGTAATAGTAATTGCAATAGTTTTTTTATAAATGGTAGCACTGATAGTGACAGTCTCATCTAGTGACTAATGTTTATACTTCTTGCTTGTTTCATTGCAGCAATAGTTATAGCATAAGTAAAATATTGGCATTATTTATATACACACGTGGCCCAGTTCAAACCCGCATGTAACTCAACCATTAGCTTGAACATACCTCATTTGGATGGGCTACATAAGAGTGGTGACAAATATGGTCATTCACAATGCTGAAAGGGCCATGTATGCAGTAGTTTGATGGTAAGTAGATTGCATATGCAGCCCCACAACAATACTCCTACCATGCATCCACTAAGTGCTAAGCAAACCATCTTTTCAGCTCATATGTGAAATGACCTCATTTGGTAGCCATTCTTAGGGCATATGGTGTAGTTGTACACCTATGCAGCCATAAGCCATGTATGCAGCCTAATGCACTGCATTTTAAAAACAATGGTTTTCTGTTCTCACTTGTTAAGCCCTGTGTTTTACACCCAAAAATGAGTTGAGAGAGGTATTAGAGTTTGTATTGCTTGTCATACTGTTTGCACTATATGTATATGCTTGATATTCCTATGTGTTGCATACCTACTTACACGTGAGAGATTATAGTCTGCATTAAGTCTATATTTCATTAGTGGCTTCAATGGATGATGTAGCCTCCCGATAAAAATGTTGATGTACTCTTAAGAAAAAAGGATCAGGTATGACCTGAAACAAAATATTAATTGATACGATGTTTGAAACAATTGACTTTCACATCACTGTCAGCCAATTTGGTTTGTGTAATATGGATCAGTTTGAAATTACTTTTCTTGGTAATATTATTTTCTTTAGCTTAGGTTGCCTCTCAGTTTGCTAGTGTGCTGCACAGTTATCAGCGCTAAGCAACTATGCATGGGGTGTGCCAATACCAGTTTGCGATGATATGTGTTGGTCTGTATAGACTTGCAACCTGTTACATCTCAATGATATAGGCTGATATGGGTTGACATATGCTTAAACTACACATACATTAAGAAGATGACCTACCCACAGATAATTGTTTCATATAAGGTGGTTTTGACTTATTTCCTTTGCCATTTCAAACTCCCCAATGTCTCTTGTTTTTTTAGTTTCTTTTTTATTGTCAACTTACTCCAGTATAATGTTAGATCATGTTAGCTTGGGAGATAAATTTCTTTAACCAGTGTAACACATGTTGAGGACCTATTTATCAACAACATTTCACCTTTAACAAGATTTAAGATGATTATTTGTGTAGCCATTTGGTGCCAGATTCTGATTTTAGTTTTGCATGACCAGGAACACTTTATCTGTGAACATGAAAGGCCTCCAGCATCTGTTGGAGTGATGGGTGATCAAGGCCCTGGTTCTTCCCTACAAATTGCGGTTCCTCCATTACATTCCATTGATGTTGTCCATTCACAAGTTGAACAAACAAATCAGAATGCCACCATCTCAGACTCCCATGACCAATGCTCCAGTTCTTCCAAACAAATTGTGGATCCTGCATTACATTCGGTTGATGTTGTCCGTTCACAACCAATCAATCATAGCACAACCATCTTGGACTCCCTTCAGCTTCAGTTGCCTCCATCAACTGACATGCCCTTAGTTGAGCATGGTCGAGGAAGTGCATCTCTATGCATAGAAAGGCAAGAGGAGCTTCATAGACAGATACATTGTTCTGGCCAACAAACTGAAGCACCATTACAACAACCAAATATGACTGCAACTGTGCCGATTGGGCAATCTAGTCAACTGGTATTGCACTTATCACAGCCTCTTGTACATCCATCACCACTGAATGCCAGTATGCCACCAGAAAGACCACATTCTGAGGATTTGAGGAGCACTAGTATGCAACCAGAATCTGGAAGCCATCTTTCTCAACTTTTTCCTATGGCACCATTGCTGCCGCCTCTGGGGCTTCAACCTGAACCACTTAAAAATGAACTAACTAGACTTCGAATACATCAGGACTCACTCACCAAGTTGCATGATGATAAGGTTTTTGTCTGGGACTTGATTTTAAATACTATCTTGCTGTTTTCTTTTGTTATACTTTGTCCCTTGTGCTTTATTAGTTATATATTTATTCCTTTGTTGGACAGAAAGAGCAACTTGAATTAGAGTGTGATCAAGAGTTAGAGAGGGTAAGACAGAAGTATGATGCTTTACTTAAGGATGCAGAAACAGAATTTCTTCGAAATAAGGAGATGATAGAGACAATCTATAACAAAGTTTACATGAATCAAATTTTAGCTGAGGAGTTTAGAGCCAAATTCATTGAAAATAAGGGACCAACTTCTGCATCTTTTCATGGTATGGAAAGTGAAGCATCTTCACCATTCTATTTTGTTCTTTGCTTTTTATGTTGTTTGATTTGCTTGACAGTGGCAAATTAGCACTGTTAAGATGCAGCGGCAACCATCTTGGATGTTCTTGTTGCATGGTTTGCATACCTGTTCTCATTTACATATTCTTTATGCTGAGTTTTACTTGGAATGTTCCTCATATACTTGCTACATTTTACTATCATCAAAAAGACAACTATACACATCTCATCCACTTTTGGTTGATCATACATATCTGCATAGAGGTAATTATGAGCCCCTATAAATACAGAAGTACATTTGTGTGCAAATATAACAAGAAGCAACTAGGACATCCTAAAGCTGCCAATGTGACAGATGGATTTCTGTTAGTGAAGTTGCCAGTTCTGTTTGGTGTTTACCTCTGGTAAAACTTTGGTATGTGAAATACATGTTTTCTTTCCTTCCTTCTTTTTTTGTAATTTGGTTTTCTGTGCTGCAGATTTCTTATCTCATGCTTGTGGTCGGGGTGGGGGGAGGGAGATAATTTATTGTTTAAGGAGGTTTTAGTTGTGATGTTTTGCAGGAGTAACAACATTGATATTAAATTTACTGGAGATTTTTTTTAAAAAAATAAAGTCTCAAAATCAATTTTAGATTTCACATAGGAATTTGTGGGCCATGGGCACTCAATCTAATCAGACACCTTCACATAAAAGAAAAAAATATTGCAGGGAGAGAGCAGTTGAAAGGTAGATAAGGGATTGCCAAATGTGGGCAACTTGTCCTCTTCTCTGTATTCCTTATCTATTTTCATTCCCCCCTTTTCTTCTCTCTTCTTCTTACTTGTCTCCTCTCTCCCACTTATTATGCACTGTGCGAAGGGTCATTCATGAATGACCATGTCCCTTTTCTGAGTAGAGATGTGTGTATTGTTTCTTTTTGATCTCTTACATGGAGGTGGTCTTTATCTGACTGGCCAGCTTCATTATTTTCTTATTGTTAAGTTGCTGCCCTTTCAGCTTAAAGTTTTGCTCATCATTCAGAATGGATCATCATTACAAAAAAAAATGTGACCATATATGGTATCAATTCTCGGCTTTTCAGGTAAGAGAAACCACTATATTTACAATTGAACCCCTAAAAGCAGCAAAGAGTAATGGTAGCCAAAACTCTATAAAAATTGGAAAACCTAAACTTAATCTAAGCCCTAGATTGGATAATGGGATTTGATGCAGACGCCAAGGTGATTAAGCATGGATGCTTTACCCATTGAGGCATATATGTGAAGTACCCCTAGATACCCTGAAACAGTGACCATATAACATTCACCAACATACGTCAGCTGTCTTTGTCATGCTTAATTAACCATTTGTTCTTTTAAACTTTAAAGCCATATTAATGTGTGTGTGTGTGTCATCATATTGCAGCACTCTATATTAGGTCTGTGAACTATTCTTTTGCTCATATCCTGTTGTTAACTAGATAAATGCATTAAAGGCAGTCAAGACATCTCCAGTTTGTGTCAGCTGAAGAAATTCTTTCAAGTAATGGACAAATTGGACTCATCCAGGAATTTTTATTGAAAGTTTTTGTTGAATTATATGTAATGTGAAGTGGTAGGCCTAAAGATATGTGGCATGCTTATCATGAATATTAGCATCGTCAATGTTGTATTTGTATCATGTCTTTTGTCTTTGTTGCTTTTGTCAAGTTGATACCAGAGGACTAACTTGTTCATATATGTTGTTGTCCTTTTATCCATGACATGATCACAGGCTATATTTCGTGATCCAGAAATAGAACGAATGAGCACCAAAAGAAAATCACTATTTTGTTCCTCTACTAAACTAATTCAGGTCTTGTCCTTCCCTTTTTTGTTCTAGGTCAATTTTCAAATTCTTTGCAGTACTTTCTTCAGGCATCCCGGATGTCCCAGGCATCCCAGCCACAGGTTGCCCAGAGGCCCGTGTCAGCCACATTGGTACCTGCTTCAACTCCAGCTACTCTATCTCCAGCCCCTGGCCCAGCACCAACTCCATCTTTGCTTGCCTCGGCCAGAACTCGGGTCCCAGGTTCTGCCGGTACCTTGGTCTCTTCTGGTCAGGTGGTCCGCAATACAACGTCTGTTGTCCTGAGCAATGTGGCCAGACCTTGCTATACTCAAACACTTACACCACGTGCAAACCTTCAAGCTGGAAGTGAGGCTCGCGCCCCTGCTCCACATTTGCATCGCTTCAGACCACACACATCCATGTCAGTACAAAATCTTGTGAAACCAACCAATGAGATGAGCAGTCAGCAGTGGGCTTTTGCTAATCTCGGTTCTGCATCTTCCACCAGTGCACAAGCTGCTGCTCCTTCCCATGTACGTCCATCTTCCATTACAATTAATGGAACTTGTCAGCCCGTCAGTTCAGGTATATTACCTGTTTGTCGTGGTTCCACTCTTGCCCCGGTTGACTTGCCTCTAGATACTGGGGACCCCCAGATTGGGGCTGATCTGCAAAACCTATCACAGTTGGCAGATTTAAGCCCAAATTTTGATAGATATCTCTCATCCAATCTGGCTCTGATTGGAGGTGAATTGCCTCAGTCATGTATGGATGCTGCAAGGCCCGTTGCTTCAGCAGATGTGGTCTGCATATCAGATGATGACTGATTAATGGGGAGGAGGCATCCTGAGTGCAACGTGCTCATCACAATTTTTTGTATTAAATTTAACAAATTAAGCATCCTGTCAGCCTTTCCACTTTTCGGGAAGATAAGTGGTAAGCCCAACATCGTTTACTGTGCCTGAAGCTGCTGATATTTTATAGAGTTCATATGAGAGGCGATCTTGTATTCCACTGGAGATGTGCGCTGATATTTTATGGAGTTCATCTGAGAGGCAATCTTGTATTCCACTGGAGCTATGCAAACTTACGTGTTTCAGTTGGTAGGATCTCGTTCCGAGGTCTGGGTTTACTGTGCTATGCTTTGTATGCTGGATGTTGGCAATCAGTGAAAGGCATCGTTTTCCTTAATAAAATGTGTATATTTTTTGATCCTTTATCTGCTGTATAGATTTCTATACTTTCTTGACCCTTTACAGAATTGATTTTCTTGAAAATGTTAAAATATTTGTGTGCGTATGCGGCAGGGCAGATCACCGTTTTAATTCTTTCTGGCGTGTAACTCAGCAGGATTCATGGGATGGAGTCCAATTATTTCAGGGTTCGAATGAGATGATGTGACATATGCTCTATTGTTCTGCACTTACTTAACAGCAATATGGTGCTTGCACAAACTGTGGCAAAATCAGGTGGCAGTTTACGTGCTATTTAAGATGGGATCGGTGTATACTGGCTTAACTGTATAATTTTTCCTGAGGAGAATCGTGCTAAGTATACCTAGCACATGGTGCTCTTGCGTGCTGATATATCGTGCTAGATTTTATTTGATAGATATCAATGGTACATCAAATAAATTAGGCAGTACACTCATATTCGAACGGCTTTTGAGGCAATCTATCGGCTTATTAGAGGTATTGTTTCTGGATCTCTTTATATTTTGCGGTGGTTTTAGGCCTTCAGAGCGCATTCTAACCTTTCTTCTCCCAAAAGGACTGAGTGTTGACCAATATGGTTATAGTTTTGCAAATTTAGATCAACTTGTCGAGTATATTTAGGACAGTGAGTCTAAGTCGCATCATCGTGTTTGTTCCCACAGCAATGACATATCGTTCGTTTATTTTTTCAAATGACAAGCTATTCCTTGGTTGTGGGTCAAAAATCAAAACCACCTGTCCAATCACAATTGTAATGATTGGCTCGTGTTCGGTCCCAAAAAGACCTGCAGCCAGTACTGCATATTTTTATCAGATACATACCTTCGAATCTATCACGAAAATCCCAACATATTCTTCTTCGTTCTCTCTATCCATCCCTTTCTCGCCGCCCATTGTGCTACAATCCAGCTAAAAGAAAGTGGGCCTCGTACAAAGAATTACTCCGCTCCAAATACTATTAAGAAGAGATACGAATAAAGATGTTAGAAAGAAAATACGAAGGCAAACAACCTCGGGATCACATTTTCCCCGCCAGAATAGAGCATTGCAGGGTCCTTTACATCCAAAAAATCAAAAGAAGAAACGAATGAGATAAGGTCCATCAAGCAGCAGCAGAGAAGCATCGTCCCTTTCCCGAGTGATCCTAACAGGTGGGAAGGGGAGCACCGTTCCAATCCTTCAAGCACTCGAGAAGAGGTTCGATCACCTTAGCCTCGCAGATAGCATCGAACACCTTGTCGAACTCCTCGCCAGGCGACCGGACTTTCTCGCCCGTAAGCAACCCCGTGTCGAGCTCCTCCCTCACAAACCTGTACAGAGGATAAGACCTGCACTCCTGGATCCTGTTGGCAATGGCCGATCTCCCATTCTCGAGAGCTACCCTCGCGCCCTCCACTTCTCTCGGCAAGACAGTCCTCAACTCTTCTTCGAAAGCAGCGATCTTCTGGAAGATGGAAGAGCTGGGATCCTTCTCCTTCTCCCCATTGTTGAGGGCGTGCTCCACGAGGACCTGCCTTAGCTTCTGTATCAGAGGGTATGTAGAGCTGCAGGGGTCATCGACGTAGGAGAAGACGTACTCGCCATCGATGACCCTGATCAAGTCCTTCTCGCAGAACCTGGAGGGATGCAGCTCCCCATCAGCTCCCATGGTCAGAACTCCCTTAGAGACTTGGGCCACCGTGTTCTTGACAGTGCTCTTCAGATTCTCCTCCAGATGCCTCAGATCGATGGCTTGGCAGAGCGCGACCAAGTAGGTGGAAGACATGAGCTTCAGGATCTCCACAGCCTCCGCCGTCTTCCTGGCCGAGATCAATCCCAAGGAGTTGACGTCTTGGTTGTGCAGCTCGGCACTTTGGACGTGGTTCGTGACCGGGTTCCCGAGGAATTGGAGCTCGGAGCAGTAGGCGGCCATCGCTATCTCGGCACCTTTGAATCCATAATCCAGGCTGGGGTTGCGTCCAGCGGAGAGATTGGAAGGCAGGCCATTGCTGTACGAGTCATTCACGAGCTCGGAGAACTGCGCGAACATGAGCTTCCCGATGGCGGCGATCGCCAACCTGGTGTTGTCCATGGAAACGCCTACGGGCGTCCCCTGGAAGTTGCCGCCGTGGAGAGCCTTGCTCCTGGAGACATCGATCAGTGGGTTGTCGTTCACCGAATTGATCTCCCTCTCGATCGACTTGGTGGACATCCTGATCACCTCGATCTGAGGGCCCAGCCACTGTGGGGAGGTGCGGAGGGCGTAGCGGTCCTGCTTCGGCTTCTGGAGGGGGTCCCGCTCGTGGAGCTTCTCGGCCATCTTCACGTAGGAGCTGCCCTCCAGAATGTGTTCCATGATGGCCGCAGCCTCCATCTGGCCCGGGTGGTGCTTCAATTTGTGGGTGAGGTGGTCGGTGAACTCGGGCTTCCCCTGCATCACCTCGCAGAACATCGCCGACACAACTTCCGAGAGGACGGCCAGGATGTTGGCCTCGAAGAGGACCATGGAGGCCAGGCCGGACCCGACGGCGGTGCCGTTCACCAGCGCCAGGCCCTCCTTGGGCTGCAGCTTGAAGAATCCGCCGGCGATCCCCGCGAGCTGGAAGCCTTCCGAAGCATCGATGGCGGTGCCATCAGGGGTGGTGGCCTTGGAGTTTGGGCGACCGGTGAGGAGGCCGGCGATGTAGGAGAGCGGGACGAGATCGCCGGAGGCGGTGATGGTGCCCCTGAGCGGCAGGCATGGGGTGACGCTGCAGTTGAGGAGGCGAGCCATTGCTTCCAGGATCTCGAACCGGATGCCCGAGTAGCCTTGAAGCAGGGTGTTGATCCTCACCAGCATGGCTGCCCTCGTCGCCGACACCGGCAATGCGTGTCCCGATTCCGGGCCTGCGCCGAATATTCCGGCATTGAGGAATCTACGGCATTAACGGAACAGATCTTTCTGTTATCGATCGAGTAACTCACCAATATAAAAATAGTCACTAATATATATTAAAAAAAAAAAAAAAAAAGGTAGTTACCATAATTTTTAAATTAATAAATTGATATACGAAACAGAGCATCATATATAAATTTCAGAGTAATGAATGTCGATCGGTGTCGACTTCATTTAAAAAATCATCGGTGTCGGTGAGGCTTCTCTTGTGCACGCTGCTGGAAAGGGACTTAAAAGCCCAGGGCGCCATCTAGAGAGGAAAACTAGTGCTGCGTAGCTTTTCCTGGAGGAAAGATTCAATCTAAAGGATGGTCCAGAGTTCAGACGTACCTAATACTTCTGAGAGTGATCCAAGATTTTTAACTTTTTTTCTGCGGACCATACTGACCATGCATCTTTCATCATCAATTTTCTCTTGTCACACACCATATTTGCAATAATCAGGATGCCAATTATTGGAGCAATTTCTTGAGCTAGGAACACATTTGAATACTATATGACAGTAATTAAACCCTAGCTATTTTAATAATTTATGTCTTAAAAGTTCATAAGCCTGCCGGTTAATCCAAATCTATTGCTTCTTCGATTTCTTTGTGAAAGTATATCTGTAATATCATCCATTCCATACCTTCGGGGCTTTTGGGTGTAATCCATGGTAAAGATGGTGAAACATCAAGATATATATTTTCTTAGATATATGGTATGCAAAAATCAAAATGGCAGATTGCAATAACTTGAGGAGGGATTGGTCATTTAGGGCTTGCTTGAATATTTCTATAGGATTTTTTCAAAAATTCAGTAGGAATCTGACTTGTTGGTTGATTTAGCTTGCATTTTCTAAAAGCCTAGTTAAATCCAATCTAGATCCTAATTTTTAGGTCGCAGGAAGAAAAAAAGATTTACAAAGATCTGTTTTTTCTTCCGACAAGATTTAGATTGGTTGGAGTTTGGTTAAACAAGATTATGCTTAAATGGATAATCCAGTTCGTGAATCCTACAAGATTTTCAGTCCAATCCTGTATAAACTCTAAAAAATTGAAAAAAGCTCTAGAGAGATTGATGTTTGCCGTGCACCTATCCAAAAGCCCCACAAGGAATTATTCCGGTCTCTAGGCACTTTTCCCGAATTAGGTGGAGTTGGTAGGAGATATTAGTCGCCAAAATGCTCATCCCACCTCTAGAATCTGTCCTTCCTACGGTATAGATGGGTTCTAAATAGGCTCTACGTATCAGGTCATGTTTTACTTTATAATAATAATAATAACAACAATTACAGAGGAGAAATCTCCCTCCATATACCAAGGTAAATTATAATCTTACATCATAAAACAAGGAAAACCAAAATCCACGCAAGTTAGGTATCTCTATCACCCTCCCTCTCCTCCCCCACCCCCCCAACTCTTTTTTTTTTTTTGGGTTGTGGTGGGGGTGTGGTTGAACCACCTCCCTCAAGTATGGAGAAGGTTAAGGCTTCTTTTGGTTTTGAAACGACGATATCGCGTCTAGATAGATGGATGCTCGTATTTTGAACAATTCCTTTTTCCCCGATGAATGAAAGAGATCAACGTTTCTCTAACTATCATTACATTAAAAACAAAAACTAACCACAGAGAGAGAGAGAGAGAGAGAGAGAGAGAGAGGGGAGAGAGGGGAGAAAAGTCACCTGATGAGCTCCATCTGAAGGGCACCTCCTTGCTTGGTCCTCCTGTGATAGGTTGCACCAAAGCCAGTGGTGACCCCATAGCTATCGGTGCCCTTGCTCATGCTCTCCATCACCCACACGCTGCTGGCCTTGACGCCGTCCCTGGCGGCCTCCGAGAGCTCGACCGTCACGGGCGACTTGCTCGTCGCCACGGCGGCCACTTGAGAGATCCTCAGCGTGGCGCCTTCCAGCCTGACCAGAGGCTTCCTGTACTCCTCCACCATGAGCTTGACCTCATCGAGGTGGCTCCCGCTCAGCTCCTCGGCGGCCTCGGCCCATCGCAGAGGGTCTGGCAGGCAGAAGCCGTTAGCATTGCAGTTCTCCATGGCACAACTAACAAACTGATCGATCGAGGCTAACAACAAGCTTCCACCGCAACAATAACGATTAGCTACTAGCTATCTAGTAATTCTTGCAGGCTAATTAGCTAGCTCGCGAGACAGTATGCCAGTATTGAGAAGCTAAAACGCGGAGGCCAATTAATGTAGAATGGTGTGAAAGTGTGGAGCTCCAGAGGACATTATTAATTCAGAGCTCCCGACTCTTGCTGGGTGATTTGGATAGGCTTAAATAGAGGGGCCTGGAGTTGGGTGGTTGGATGGGAGGAGGAGATGCTTGAGGAGGAATCAGCGCCGCTGAAGGATGGTGGAGTTGGACGGCTGATTTGCCGGCGCTGGGAGGGTGAGCGTGGTGGGTGGGCACGCAGGGGGGAGCGCCAAGATCGCCTTTCTTGCTCGTCAAAAGGGAGACAGGGTTCGTAAGAGAACTGGGTTTGGTGTAATCATCCCGTCACCTTTCGTACGTCCTTTGTCTTTTTCTTTAACCACAATATGATATATATATATATATATATATATATATATATATATATATATATATATATATATATATATATATATATAGCCATCAATGATTTAGACCTAATATGATATATCCTATACGTACGTGATTTACATCAAAAGGAGGGGAAGGGGGGGGAGAGAGAGAGAGAGAGAGAGAGAGAGAAGCGGGCTGACAGGCGTACCATGCCATGCAGGAATGCTGTCCAGGTCGGGGCCCCCCCGCCAGCCAACCAACCCTCCGGTGGCTCGCGTGCCACCCACCACCACATGTGGCCTCCTCCCGTTCTTTCCTCTCGGCTCTTCCTTCCTACGTGCCTCACTTGGCACCAAGTGGTAGGCGGAGCTGTCGATTGCCGTCACAAGTGTGACGCGAGGGCTCTCCATTCTCCACTCTCACCACTCTTCACCCATCACAAATGTATGTGCACCAAAGATTTTTGTATTTTGAACGATACAGTGTGTCATCCGTCTTATCGGAAAATTAAAAAAAAAAAACGATACAGTGGTGTCAAAAAAGAGGAGTACGTTGTATCTACTGCATCGGGTTCGGTGGGTGGCAAGGGGTAAGACTTGAATGGGCGGTTAGGAGACCGTGTGTCTCGTCCAACAATCCTTTCGTGTAAAACATTTTTGGATAGATTTAGCCTATTATGTTGGAGTCAAGATTAACGAAAAGATACCTAGAGAAAATGTTATAAGTGCAATATTTTTTTTTTTTTTTGAGAAATAGATGATAAAAGTGAAACCCCTGCTTTCTGGCACGGGTGGAATGCCTCAATTACGTGCCAGCAAACGTGGACAGAAAAAGATCAAATTCGATTGTATAATTTGCTGAAGAACGGCTAAAGTCCAAACTCCAAAATCTGTGAACAATAATACCATTCGAGCAACACAACACAATAGTACGGTGCCGATCAAACACTGTGTCCATGAGATATAGATGAAGTAAGCATCTCCTGTTGCGTGTGGGGAGACTAGGATAATATCTTAGCACGATGGTTGCACCCATCCAAGAATTGACCGGTGGTTTCATGAAGTCTGGTAGATTCAAAGACAGACATCCGGATCGGGTTCCTAATCGAAGAAACCATTCTTATCAGACAAAAGAGAGCCGGTTCCATTTGATGTCACAAACGAAGTCCGATTCTAAAATTTTTGATGACTACCTCTTGACTAAAAGTTTGGCACGAAATCCGTATCTTGGCGCGTTTGGCAACTTCCCGCAACTCACGCCTACCATCCCATATGTAATCCAACCAAAAACTCCTGCCAGTTAAGGACATTTGTGCAGGCACTGCTTGCGTGCATCTCCAGGCTAGCTGTTTGAAAAAAAGAACAACAAGAGGCGTCATTTAGAATATGCAAGTTTGTAAGAACATACAAGCTAGATTAGAAGAAACGTTTCTCCTAGGTAGGTGACAACTATAAGTAAGCAATCCGTCTACAACTTTGGAACGATTTCCATTTGGGAGAGAGAGAGAGAGTGTGTGTGTCAGAATTTTATTTCCATGCACAAGTCCGTACATTAAGCGTGTATGTATGATCCACTCACCCATCCACCAACCACGGCACTTCCCAACATCACACACGCACCCTTCAATTAACCATATTCTACTTGGACTCTATAGCAGTACACCCAAAAAGAAAGCCTTCATGCACCTCATATGGTACAACAAAAATACATCATCTCATCTTATTGGACCATATAGCCACTATTTTTTAATATGCATTTCATACCTATAGTTCTGCTTTTTCGTTTGAAATTTTAAATGATGAAGATACTCCTCTTCTTTCGAAAAATTTATGAAATTCTATGGCATATTATGACATCCTGCTGTTAAATTATGATCTCCTACACAACAGCAAGTCATAATTTAGCCATAAGATGTCATAAAAAAAGAAGAGATATTTTTGTTATTTAAAAATTTCATAAATTTTCAATGACGAAAATATCTTTCTCTCTTTATGACCTTTGGAAGAAAATTATAACTTCTTGTGCAGGAAGTCATAATTTAGCTGCATGATGTCATAATTTTTTCAAAAATGGAGGGATATTTTTATCATTTAAAATTTCAAACAAAAAAAGAGAACTGTGTTAGATGTATACCTTAGAAGCCAAGTTGGCCGACATATGTAACCTTTCTAGTGGTATAGTTTTGTAATTGAATAAAATAAATAGGGTTATTTTCTCATTCATGTAGAATCATATGTCTATGAATCGTCCAAGGAATTAATAGGATGATGACATATATTTTCAAGAGTTGAGAATTTGGGACGTGTGTCATTGGTGATTAATTCCTAAATGCTCCCGATCGATGGATCATCACGAGGACGGTGATTGATCGAGTTAGATTGGTGTATAAATCATTTTTCTCTGAATAGACGAGCCTCGAGTCTATAGTGTAGAGACACTAGAGTGAGAGTACAGGTGATTGTTAGAGATCAATGGTACAGAGCATGACCAACACAAGTAGTCACATGGATGTCTATCCATTCATCAATGACATACTCGATGTTGCAGTGGTATGAGTAGTCCTTAGACCTGTGGTACTTCGATTGCTCACAGTAAGATTGCTGTAATTTGACTACACATAAACATGGTCTCTAGTCATATGGGTCCTTGTAGTGGACGTTGGTTACAATAGGTTTACTGTAAGAGTAGGGTGCGCATATAGGATCTATCAACCTTAACAGAGAAGGAGTAGTCCTATGTTATTTATGAGATTGAGTTTAGAAGATCATGACCATGGCAGAGTAAATGATGGAAAAGAATTTTCATAAGATTTCACTTATGAACTCAAGTCGATTGAATATTATATATGACAAGTGATGAAGTTTGACGAATTTTTCAGAACCTCTGTCTCGTCGGGACTCACGATAGAAAAATCGAATCATACGGTAACTGCACCTAAAAGTTCAATATTCTATTCCGCTGGATTGCCACTACATACTGCTAGGTGTCACTGATGGATTGTGAGACTCGTCGAGCGTCGTCTTGATGATAGATGACCCTTAATGGGCAGAGTTGGAATCATTCTAACCTATTAAAAGGAGTTTTGATGTTATTGTGATAGGGATCACAGTATATCTCACTATCAGACAGAATAGAACCTATGAGATTATATACAAAAGAGATCATTGTCCGATCAGATGGTTGATTTGTGATTAAGAATCACAGAGGAATCTAATTGTCAATATAATTGATAATTGATCTAATGTAATTATTGCAATTATCTAACTTACTAAGAGTTAGTAAGTTGTAAGAGGATTAATTAGCAATCGGATTACTAATTGGCTCAAGTTGATTGAGCAATGAAGCTGAAATCAAATCTAATTGAATTTAATTTAATTAGATTGGTTTGTATTTGATTAGATCAAGTCTAATTAGATTATAAAATAACTCAATTACAAGGAAGATCAATTTTTTCTTTAATTAAGATTTGAGCTTAACCTAATTTCTAATTAAATTAGGATCTAATTAAGAGAAATTGAATTTCTAGTTGGACTAAGATTCTTTCTCTTTTTGGATGCACTAATTCTTAATTAAATTAGAAATTAAATTAGATTTTGACTTAAGCACCAAAAAAAGTCCAAATTGGCTGAGACTTTCTCTCTCCCTCCTTAGGCGGCCCAAAACCCTCCACGCCATATCACGCCAAGCCGCCCCTCCTCTTGAGATTTTGCGTGAAATTTTTCATGCCCTACTCACCTCACGCACGCCCAAGACTCCCTCCCCATACCAACCTCTTGGTTCATGGATAAGGATGAAGTTTAGGGTTTGAATTTGATTCAAATCCTAAACCTTATCCCATCTATGGATGCCATATCTAAGAAGGGTGGGCATGAGTTTTTGGTTCAGCTTTTCAACGTGAAAATTCCTGAAACTGGGCGTGAGAAACATAAGAGGGCGTGGGCTTTTCTCTTGGGCATGAAAAAGAGGAGAGGTGTCCCCTCTTGGCTTGAGGTCTCTAAGGTTTTCTTCCTAAATATGTGACGTTGGTTTTATACGAAGAAAAAAATAGAGAGAAAAAATTTTTCTATTCCTTCTTCTTCTTTTTCCTTCTCTTCTCTTTGTTCTCTGAGAAGATCTTAGAGAGTTAAAGAAGATCCACATCAATCATCAGGAGGTGTCTTATGTAAAAGAACTAACATCTCGATGAAGATGTAGACCTCTAATCGGATTTAAAAGCCTCGTATGGATATCCGTAAAGGCCAAACGTGCGTGCAGCTAATTAAAGAATCTTAGAGAATATAACGATATCAGCTGTGGAGATCATCGACCTACACAAAGATATGGAGATCGGATCTTCAGTTTGATCTATTCTAAATCTGTTTTTTATTTTTCAGAATCTTAATCTCAGTATGTGAATGCTCCTGACACTGTGCAAATTAGATCTATATGTTGCTTGCATGATAGATTAAAAATATTTTAATCTAAATTTGAAATTATTTTTTCGCTGCTAGTTTTTTATTTTCGCATGCATATCCCAGAAATTGGACTTTCTTCGAACTACAGGTATTAAATACACATTACGTGGCTCAATAAGATGGGATGGTGCATTTTTACTGCACCATATGGTGCAGAAAGAATTACTCTACGCCCAAACTTGTGGAACCCGCAGATTTTGATTTTGAGATTTAACTCTTGTAAAGCGAACCTATTCTTACACTAGTTATGATTAAATTTATTGAGATTTAACACCATTATAAAATAGAAATGAATACTAACAAGCACCGAACATGACTATAATTATTTTAAATTAGAATTAATTCTCCATTGATTTGCATGTAAATACGGTAGAGAAATAATTTCGTGGTCATGTCATCCCTGTGAAAAGCAAGAGATGTTTTGGAACAACCTAGTCTCTTGACGATCTGAATCATGGCCTTGATTGTGTCCATGAACAGGATAGGTCAACACCTCCACTGAAGTATGTCCAATCTCTGCTTGGTTGAGAGCAACTATATATGGACCTTAATTGGGAAAAATGCAGGTGGGCCACAAAAATTGTCATCAATCAGCACTTGTCAAACTCACTGATTGATGGCCAGTGCGACTGCATTACCAGCCTCATTCTGACTTTAAAAATAAATATATAGATTGGTGCCTCTCAGTTGCACATCGAGTCTCATTTGATGAATTGTAATAACATAAAACAAAGCATAGGACCGAAACATTTCCTATGATGCAGTTTTATGGTTACAAGCAACTGAGCAAGAAATCTTCCTTCTGGATTTACGGCACAGATGTTTGAGATTTAAACAATTATTCTCGTACAAAAAAAAATTAATGTTCATGCAACCTAAGTTGTGATAAATTACAATTTATAATCATCCCCTTTCCTCATCTCACGCATTAGGATGTATAGTACATTCCCTCCGATTGCTATTCAACTAGTCAAGAGCCTTTGCTTAAGAAACCTGAAAGAGATGAAAATGAACTAGCGAAGTGCTAAATCAAGCTCCAGGAAACAGCAGTGAGAAAGTGAAAGAATGATCAGATATATCAAAGTTCTAGCAGTAAGAACATCTTAGGGAAAAGCTGACAAATTGAATTCCCTTCCTATCAAAGTTGTAGAAGAAGCCAATCTATGGAATGTCCTCTCAAGTTCCATGATGACACTTGACTGGTACCTATGTTAGTTAAAGCCATCTTCAGAAAGGTCTTCTCTTTTCCTCCACCATCCATCGATGTATAACTAGTGCCTTCTAAATTCCAATAGAGACACCTGCTTCGTACGCTATCAGGCCCTGTCCTGCATCATGCGGCTTAAAATGACCCATGTTTTATTTGTCCACCATCAAGGCTCCACAACCCCAAGTAAAGTTACATGGCTCAACTTTTGCACATGCCTTGGGAGTCTCACACTTTGATTTTTTCTGGCTTAGCCACGATAATATTCTTGAAAATTTTCTACTTTAACAACGTGTATTATATATGAAATTTTATGAATATTACCTGACCCTCTAGTAACTTTTATGCTAGTTCAGAGGGCCTATTATATATAAAATTTTAGGAAAACTACCTGACATTTCCATCTAGTAATTTTCATACAAGCTCACATGACCCAATTCATGACAAAACACATCAAGCTTGAGTTCTCTTTAAGTTATAATAACAAAATTGGGTGCTCTTGGGTTATGATAAAAAGTTTAGCTTAACATAGTTGGTGGAGCTTTGCTCCTCCTTTGGGTTGAAAAGCAAAGAGAAGAAGTTAAGTCCACTCGTATTTCCCTGAATTATATGAAGGCACTTGAGGAAGAATAGTTACCACTTCATTGACAAAGTCGGGCATTTTAGATCTCCATAAAGCAGCTTCACCAGAAAAATTAGGATGTGATTGGAAACTTGGGAAGATGATCAATGAAGCTCGTACGTCGCTAATAGATTTTGAATCAGTACATCAGTACAGTCGAAATGTATCGACATTCCACAAGACGCACCAGTCGGCAAGGTATCTTAAATCGGCAACCAGCAAGCCAGCAGCAGGCCAACGCATAGAGGAAGGCTAATTAACTTTGATTTTGGACATGGCCATTTATGTTTAATGATTAGAATATTTCATGTCACCATATGCTGGTCGATGTGATCAGAAGTTATTCGATTTGCTGTATCGTCTTGATCTTTACTTACATTTTCCCCTTGAATTATATGATGTATTATATAAACTAAAGCTCCTCACTACTTGGCTTGGGAGTGGTTGAGTTCTCACCTCCCCTCTCCTACAACGCACTGCCAGGTGTGGTTAACCGGGGCATGAATCACATAAGATTTGATAACAGAATGTTCGAGTGGAGCCCATGAATTTTGTGGCATTAGTAACTTGAGCAGGGTCAAGAAGGTAGAGAATAACAAGACCAGAGCTAGTGTAGACATATAGTTTCAGGTGCTTGCTGCTGTCGCCCTCGCAAGGTGCTGGAGTGTTGTTAATTAAACACTTGTAAACAGAGATGGCTCTCTCACATGAACCATCCAGTTTAGAACTTTTCCCCTAGCATATAAGCAATAGACAAGACCCCGGAAGCAGATTTGTGCTTAAAGCTCCTCCCAGCGTGCATGATGTAGACGAGTTTCTTTGAGAGGGTTGTACCATGCTCGGCAAAATTATTTCTGGTTTGGCAACTTGAACCATTGCATGAACTTGCAGTAGCACATCTGCATCTTGGTACCAAAAAAGCACCTCCCTTTTTCTTTTCTTCTCTTGCCTCTCCTTTCTTTACCATTGATGCAGACACTTGATTCCTCTTTCTGCTGTAACATAACCTCTTTCACCCGACCACCCTATGAAGATGCCTGTGTTTCCTTTATCACTTTGACAATCCCTCTAATTTTCCGGGGCCTTCCTCTAGTGACTGAACGTGCAGGAACAACATCCACTGTAGCATCGAATGATGAGCTTGGCTCCAAGTCTGAAGCAGCTTCATCTGTAGCTGGCATGTCCCTCACATGATTAAGAAGCCGGCTCAAATGCCACTGAACATAATCGAAACGATCTTTTGTTATTGATGATTCCTGAATGATGATAGAAGCAAGGGACCTCAGTGCTTGGGAGCGATACTTATAGCCACTACTTTTTGGAAACAATGAGCTTTCACGACGCCAGCGATGCAGCAGATATTTCTCCGGAATAAGAAAACAATTCTTCAATGACAACACCCGAAGAGTATGCTTGCATAATATTCCAGTGCACTCAAATCCTCTGCAAGTGCAACAGATGTCTTCATTCGATGCGATGCAGCTTACTATGTGCCCTCCATCTGACTTCAAGTGGTGTCGAACAAGATAATTCTCTCTTGACGTTTCAAAAACTGCAAATTGTGTTGACAACATGATTTCCTTCTGAAACATCTCAAAAGCATAATGTGTAAGAATGGTTGATGCATGTTCTTCGATGGGCAAGCATGTTCTAATCTTGATATTCTGTCGGCTTTGTTGTGTTGTTGCCTCTTCTCCTGCCTGATTTTGGAAATCAACTGCAACACCCACCTGCATGAAGTATTAAACCACACATAGATAATTGGACAAGAACGTCAAATTGCAAATGCAAAATAATAGTTCGGAAATAGTGGATTACCTGCTCTACGATATCCTTGAGACGAGTTTGTGAGTTTAAGAATCCTCTGAAAAAAGACCTAATTGACATTGAATGACCAGTCGTCAATAATCCACCAAAAAACCAATTTCGCAAGTATGGAACTGCCCAATAGGACCGATGAGAAAAGAGTAGGGCTGCATGCTTATCCGAGCCAAGTCCAAATTCAACAACCATCTGATTCCATTGATGCTCAAATTCCTCCTCAGTATCCAGATCATGTATTCTATAAAACTCAGACTTAAACTTCTCATATTGTGGACCCAGTGAGGCAGAAAACCAACTAGGTAGCTTGGACATTAAATGCCATATGGAAAATGCATGCTTTGTGCTCGGTAACTCAACTGAAATAGCATCTTTCAGCCCCATATGAAAATCCGTTAATATTGTTTGTGGGAATTTCTTATCCATAAGCCGGAGAAATGCCTAAATAAACGGAAAATCAGAGTATCAGGAGGTGTACAAAAGATTATAGGGTCTTGCGAAACAAACATCAATAACTTCTCGCACAAAAGAAAAGCAACATGTATAATGAGGGAGCAAAGCATGACAGACAAACCTGCAAGGCCCATTTGTATGAATCTGGCTTTTCGTCTAGCAGGACAACACAACAAAAGAATATGGTATGCCCATGGTTATCCACACCAAACCATACCCCGGCAGGCCTATCATATGAATGTAGACGATAAGTTGTGTCAAAAAACACCACATCTCCAAACAATTTGTATGCACGAACTGATCCTGCATATGACCAAGCAAGATGCTCGAGCTTATTACTTTCGTACAATGTAAACTCATAACGGAAGTCAGGGTTCTTCTCTTTCATAGCCTTGCAAGCCTTAAGAAGTTCTGATCCTTCACTTTCTGGATTAATGCTCATAGAGGCCTGAAGGAAATTTTTCAAATCCTTCTCTGTAAATGTCAGCTCACCTGGCCTCACTCCTTTTTCCATTTCCAGAGCCCTCATTATAAGATTGACATTGCATCCACCCTTTGCTAGAGCCAAGATACGCTCACGGTCAACTGCTGATATATAACGGTAACCAGGGAAATATTGTGCATCATTGCTATCCAACAATTCATGGTTATGCACATTACTAAAATTGACAACAACCCATCGAGTTATGCCTGCTGAGATGTTCTTCTTTATCACCATTTGAGCATCACATTTGCACCGTGATGGTTTCTTCTTTCTCTGGCGTTTTGCTTCTCCTGATTTTATGGGCAGAGGAGGGCCAGCACGATGGCAAACAAGTTCTCGCTTGTATACTCCCAATGGATGCTCTGGATTTCCCTTGGAGCGCTCTCGCCTGACCAGGAAACCATTATTCCGTGCAAAGTTCGTATAATACTCTAGGGCCTCATCATCACTTTGGAATGACTGTCCAACATATGGAGATGCAACAATCTTGTTCACACCTAAAGAAGTTTGGGGTGTTCCAAGTGAAAGGTTAGGCTCCGTCAGATGCATTGGTTCCACTAATTCATCTTCCTCATAACTTTCAGCATCGAGATAACATTGATCATCCCCACATGGGCATTGCTGCTTGTGACTCCAGTGGGCTTTCATCATCTTCCACTTAACAATGTAATTTTACCAACTAGTGATAACTTCTGAAGTTAAAACACGGACAAAACACAAACATGTTAATTTGAGGAAGGGATCAAGAAGAATGGAGAAATGACATGCTAACAATCGCACATGAATGTCGGTGCTGCACTAAATGTAAAATTTTAAATCTATCACCAGTCACAAAATACGGAACAAATTCATGTTTTCATGATCATTCTTGTTGCGGCCAATCGCCTCGTCGCCCGATCGCCGGGAAGCGTGCACCTGCAAAAAGAAGTCCGCACTGACCGGAGGCGGCTCCGGCGGGGACCCTCCGAGGTCAAGTCAGAGAGGTGACTGGGCAACAGTGAAATATAGACGGAGAGCTCGAGAGAGAGAGAGAGAGAGAGGGAGGAGCGAGCCTGCGTTTTTGGGAGAGACGGAGCGGATCGATCCCTTGCACTGTTGCCTTTCCCGGTATATATAGTGGAGCTAGGTATGGCGCCGTCATTAATGGCGCGGACAAGTGAGGAACTGTCAACTCACTGTAGGCTGTCAGAGCCGCCGTGAAAAACGTCATGTCGCCGTGTGGCCGTCTAATCACCAGGGTTGACCCGGCTCTCGGCGGGACAATGCCCCTAGGTAACTGTGCCGCGTGTCCGTGTCAGAGCTGACGACGTCTGGCGGCTGTACGGTGGTTGGAGGAGCCGACCGACCTAAAGTCGGTAGCCAGCCGAGTGGTGTCGGGCCCCTCCATCGGTCGGCGAGCTTCATGTAAGTCGGCCATATAACCTCGAGGTTCAATCGGTCGGGATGGATACGCCCGACATACCCCCAGTCGGCGATGGGCCGTTGGACGGCCGGTGGTTAGCCGCTGATGGCATCCGTCAGTCGGTCGCCCCGACCGACGATCGGTCAGTCTGTCGGCCAGTCGGAGTCGTCCAACGGAGGCGGTCAGGCCGTCAGCCGGTCGGGCGGTCGGGCCCTCCGGCAGTCGGTCGGGCCCTCCGGTCGGTCGGTCGGGCCCTCCAGCAGTCGGTCGGCGGGTATCCCCCAACAGTTGCCCCCCTCCACTCCTAAGTCGGGTGGTGAGCTGGCCGAGGCTTCCATTCGGGCAGCAATCCCGGACGACTGGGAGTGGATTTGTCGCACATGTAGATCCGACCGTACTGTCGGATGATCCGATGTCAGACGCCTCATGAATGCCTAGCGATCCGGACGTCCAGTCGATTTCAGAAGTCACGTCGGCGTCAGGTGTCAGACGCCACGTCTTGTCGTCGTCAGTCGTTACGTCGGTGTCAGAAGATCGGGCGCCGGACGATACGGCGTCAGTCGATCGGATATTCGGCGCCGATCGCGGGAGAGAGGGCCGCTGTCAGGCGTCCCATCGGGAACGCGAACCGGCGCGGGCGCGTGAATGCAGGACTGCGCCCCGCATGCCGCGTGTCAAGGTGGTTGGCCGGCGCCCCCTCCGGCATTTAATGCGGGCGGTGCGGCCGTCCCGGGGCGGGGCGCGCCGAATCCTCCGCCAATCGGTGGGCGCCACGCGTCGCGCATCTGCAGGTCTTCGGTCGGCGCGGAAGGATCTCGGCCGTCGGTCGGCCCTATATATATAGGACCCCCGGACCCTGACCCACATTTGCAACATTTCGCTGGGGAAACTCTGTCCGGGCGATTTTTCAGTCGTCGCGGGCAGAGTTCTTCTTCGCTTGCGGAGGGTCCATCCGGTTCGTGGTCCCTCCTTCTCCTTCTTCCTTCCTTTCTTCTCTTTCTTCTCTTTCGGTCCCTGCATAATGACAGGAAACCGACCCAGGGAGCTCGGTCGGGGAACCCGACCGACGACTCCCGATCGGCTCCGGAAGATGAGGCCTCCTCGCTTTCGGGGCCGAACGTCGATCAGCTTCGGGAGCACTATCGCATCCCGGAGCAGTTTCGGCTCTCCGCTCAGGGGCCGGCGGTCGGGTCAACAACCCTCCGCCTGGCGATCTGGCGCTGTACGTTGAAGACCTTCGCGCGGGTCTTCGACTTCCGATTCCGGAGTTCGTCCGGAATCTACTTGATTATTACGGACTCTGTCCGGCGCAACTGGCGCCGAACTCTGTTCGTTTAATCATTTCTTTCGCGCTGTTGTGTCAGCTCTTGCCGACCAACCCCCGTGTTTCGCTCTTCCGGGCCTTCTTTGTGCTCCGACCCCACCCTAAAGCCCGAGGGTGGTGGCTCTTCAACCCCCGGAAGGGTCTCGCTTTCATAACTGGTCTTCCGTCGTCCATTCATGGATGGAAGAACCAGTTTTTCTTTGTTTCCTCCTCTTCTTCTTGGGGCTTTCCTTCTCGTTGGGGTATACCCCGAACAGAGGCCAACGACAACAGTCGGGTGGATGCGGACGACCGGAGGACTTCCACCGACTGAAGGACATGTCGGTACCGAAGCAGAGGGAGCTTGTTACCGAACAAGCTCTCTATGACGCCG
The DNA here is from genome assembly GCF_000442705.2 of Elaeis guineensis. Lineage (NCBI taxonomy): Eukaryota > Viridiplantae > Streptophyta > Magnoliopsida > Arecales > Arecaceae > Elaeis > Elaeis guineensis. The sequence goes on from NC_026008.2 coordinate 47,203,820, forward strand.
GCTTAAGTCTGGTCCCCCGAATAGGTATCGCCCGATCCTCCGGCTTTTCTTTTTGTTCATCTTTTGGTCGGTTTTGGTCCAGCCTTTAACTCTCTTGTCGGTATTGCAGGGACACCACCGAGGATGAGGCCGACGGATGCCGAGATTCGGCAGTTCGCCAAGAGGAAGAGGCCAGCATCGGGGGCCGGCCCTTCGCGTCCTGCAAAGAAGCCAACCCCAGTCCCGCCGATCGTCGAGTCGTCGGCAACCGACCAGTCGGAGCCGGTCATAGCTCTGGCGGCTCCGACGGTCCAAGTCGAGGAGAGGCCGACTGAGGAGGCGGCCGAAGGAGTATCGGTGTCTTCGCCTATGCGGGTGGAGCCGGATGACGTTCGGGAAACCGAACATCGTCCGGCGGCGTCCGTTGGCGCAACGGGAGGCGCCGGGTCAAACTCCAGCGTCCCGTCGCTGCCAGTCCCGTCGGTCGGGGCAACGGATCGGGGGAAGTCCCCGATGGAGCCCACGGAAGAGGATAGGTCGGGGGGCCGGTCGATGCCTCCAAGCGCCTACTACCCCGAGGGTGCGTCGGCGTTGGCCGACCACGATCTTGCGAGGAGGTTGTGCCAAGGAATCCTCCTCCCAACCGACGTGGGGTTGCTGCGAACTCGGCAGGTGACCGAGATGCTGTCTCGGTTCTACCCGGCGATGGTCGAGGTAAGCTTCGGGTCCTCTCTTCCTTAGAAATTTTCCTTAGGAATTTTTGTTTATCATGCGATTCTGACGAAGCTTCCTTCCGCCGGCAGCTGATCTTCACAATGTCTGAACTGAGGCCGGATACCGAAGGTTCGGCAACGCTCGGGCAGCCTTCAAGGAAAAGTCGGCGGCGGCCGAGGCTGAGAGGGCAATGCTGGCCGACCAACTTCAGCAATCGGCCGACCGGGAGGCCAAGTTGGTCGACGAGGTCTCCCGGCTTGGGTCCGAACTCCGGTCGGCCCAAAAGGAGGCCAAGCACAAAGGTCGGGCCGTACGCCGCCTTCGCCGTGAACGGGATGGTGCCACCGCCGAACTCCAAGGTGAACGCGAGCAACTTCGGGCTGGCCTGGAGAAACTTGCGGAAGCCGAAGAGGAGTTGTCCATCGCCCAGGTCGACGCCGAAATGGCTAAGGCCGAGGCGGAGTCGACGAGGCAGGAGCTTGCCCGTGCTGAGGAGGAGGCAAGGTCGGCGAGGGAGTCGGCCGATCGGGCGGTGGAGGACTTCCGGGCCTCCGACCGATACCGGGAGGAGATGCTCGAGTCGGGCTTCGCCTCATACCGGGTCGGGTTCGAGGATGGTCGGGACGCCGTCCATGCCTTGTACCCGGAGGTGGACGTCAGCCGCGTCGTCCCGCCGTTCGCCGAGGAAGGAGCCGAAGAGGAAGGAGCCGAAGAAGAAGCCGACCAGCCGTCGGGAGGCGTCATCCTAGCGGAGGAAGCTGTCCCGGAGCAGGTGCCGACCGAAGCTCCTTTGCCAACTGAAGCCCACTCTTTGCCGACTGAAGGACATCCTTCTGCCGTTGACCCAGTGCTGCTCACGGTCGAGACGCCGATCATCCCCGATCCTCCGTTGGTTGAAGAGATCGACTAGGACGAATGATCGGCCCAGCCGACCGTCCTCCCTCTTTGTTTCTTTTTGAAAATACATGTAATCGGGCTTCGACCCGACTTTGTAATTTCCTTTCATCAATGAATGAAATCTTCTTCTTTTCCTTCTTGTTTGTAATGCCGACCATTGCTGCGATGCGGAACCTTAGTCACTAACTTAAGCAAGTCGCCAACTTACGTAAGTCGATAGGACTTCGGGTAGTCGAAGTTGTCAGTCGGGTCCATCTGTTGAGTCGGGAGCCGACCGAACCTGGTAAAGGTTAGGGAGTCGGACTTCCGTAGATGCGTTTAGTCGGTCATTTGCGTCGCAATGTCGGGGAACAATAGTAAGTCGGGTCCCCACTCTCCTGCGTCGGGTCCTGTATCCTCCGACAGACGGTAGCAAGCCGAATGTCGTTCAGCCGGCCGAAAATCGATCGGCAAGTAGTGGGTGCGACTAAGGTCGCGTCGTGTGATAGACGGTGGTAAGCCGAATATCCCTCGACCGGCCGTAGCCTGGTCGGAAGTCGCGACAATGGTCGCGTGGGCTTTTAGCCTTTCTTCGGTCAAGGCCCGATCGGCCTGTCGGCCGATGGATTCTACCCGAAAATTCGACCGTAGAAGGAGTATGAACTCCCGTCGCAACAGCTGCATCGGCCTTTGGGCGGATGTGTTGCCTAAAGTCGAAGGAGTGTAACTCCCGTTCATAAGAGTCCGTCGGCCCTTGTGAAGGTCCGACGAAACGTCGAAGGAGTGTTGACTCCCGTCATTGTAGATGCATCGGTCCGTGTAAGGGCCCGGTGCATCGTCGGTGCCAGGTCCACGTCGATACGTCGGGGCTGAGCGCCGATTGCTAGTCGAAGAGTTAGAACTCCGATTTTTCAAACTGAACTTGTATTCCGACAATGGAGTTACAAAATTCACTGATAATACAGCTTCAAATTGTCGGCGTTCCAAGTTCGGGGAATGGGTTTCCCCTCAAGGGTCTCCAGCCGATAGGCTCTCGGCCCGAAGGTGTCTGCAACCTTGTAGGGTCCTTCCCAGTTGGGAGCCAGCTTCCCTTGATCCAAGGGCTTCGACACTTCTGCCTTCCTCAAGACTAGGTCGCCAGGCCTGAAGAGCTTTGGTCTGACCTTGGCGTTGTAGTACCGGGCGACCCTCTGTCGGTACGAGGCCATTCGAATTTGAGCCTCGTCTCGCAGCTCGGGGAGGAGGTCTAGGTCGACCCTCCGACTCTCGGAGTTGTCTGGCTCTTGGTACTGCTCGACCCTTGAAGAGGGTAGGCCGATCTCGAGCGGGATCATCGCCTCCGTCCCGTAGGCCAAGCTGAACGGCGACTCCCCGGTCGGGACGCGGGGGGTCGTTCGGTAAGCCCACAGAACGGAGCCCAGCTCGTCGACCCAGAGACCTTTGGCTTCGTTCAGTCGGGTCTTGAGTCCATGGAGCAAGGTTCGGTTGGTCACCTCAACCTCACCGTTGGACTGTGGGTGCCCGACTGAAGTTAGTCGGTGGCGGATGTGGAACCTGGCGCAGAAGTCTCTGAAGTCTTGGTTGTCGAATTGCCGTCCGTTATCGGTGATGATGGTGTGTGGCAATCCGAACCTGAAGATGACGGACTTTTGGATGAAGTCCTCCATCTTCCGCTCGGTGATCTGCGCCAAGGGTTTGGCTTCGACCCACTTTGTGAAGTAGTCGATGGCGACAACGATGAACTTCCTCTGGCCCGACGCCGGTGGGAATGGGCCGAGAATATCGACTCCCCACTGAGCGAAGGGCCACGGAGCGATAATGGGAGCGATTTGGCTGGCCGGTTGGTGCTGAATATTGGCATACTTTTGGCATGGCTCGCACCTTCGGACCAACTCTGCCGCATCCTTCTTCATGGTTGGCCAGTAGTAGCCTTGTCGCAAGACCTTGAAGGCTAAGGACTTGCCCCCCAAGTGATTCCCACAAATTCCTTCGTGAACCTCTCGGAGAGTGTAGTCGGCGTCGGATGGCCCCAAGCACCTGAGCAAAGGGAGGGAGAACGACCTTTTGTAGAGTCGGCCGTCCATGATCACATATTGCAACGCCGACCATCGGAGTCGCTTGGCCTCCGCGGAATCTTCGAGACTGGTCCCGTCGGTCAGGTACTGGACGATCGGATCCATCCAACTTGGTTCGGACGTTAGCTGCTGCACCTCTTCGACCCGATCGATGCTCGGCTGCTGGAGATTTTCGACGAACGTCCGGCCCAAAGAGTCATAGGCCGACGTTGCCAATCTGGAGAGAGCATCGGCGCGGGCATTCTCCGTCCTGGAGATGTGGGAGATCTCGAAATACTCGAGGCGTGCCACGAGGTCCTTCACCTTCTGAAGATACTTGACCATGGTCGGATCTCGCGCCTCGAAGTCGCCCTTGACCTGCCCCACGATCAGCTGAGAGTCGGAGAATGCCCGGAGGCTGTCGATGCCCAGCTCCTTCGCCATCCTCAAGCCCGCGAGGAGTGCCTCGTATTCGGCTTGATTGTTGGAGGCCTTGAAGTCGAACCGGAGGGCGTATTCGGCGACTACCCCATCCGAATTCGTGAGCAGGAGCCCGGCCCCGCTTCCCTGAGCGTTGGAGGCTCCGTCGATGTGGAGTACCCAGGTGGAGATCGGGTCTGGCTCAGAGACCAAATCTCGTCCCGGGCCTTCAGCTCCCGACCCTAGATCGGTCGTCGGGCATTCGGCGATGAAGTCGGCCAGGACCTGGGCCTTCAAGGCAGGCCTTGGCCGGTACTGAATGTCGAACTCGCTAAGCTTCATCACCCACTTAGCGAGTCGTCCGGATGTGTCGGGTCGGCGCAGTATGGCCCTCAGGGGCCAGTTGGTGAGTACCACGATGGCGTGGGCCTGAAAGTATGGTCGAAGCCGTTGCGCGGAGACGGTCAGGGCGAAAATCATCTTTTCAGTCTCCGAGTATCTGGCTTCGGCACCGTGGAGCACTTTGCTGGTGTAGTAGACGGGCTGATGAGTCCGGCACTCGTTTTCCCGAACAAGCACCGAACTGATCGCCTCGGAAGATGTGGCCAAGTAGAGATACAAGGTTTCCCCGACTTGCGGCTTTACGAGCAGCGGCGGGGAAGCCAAGTATCTTTTCAGGTCTTCGAAGGCCTGTTCGCACTCATCCGACCAAGAGAAGCCATTCGCCTGACGCAGAGTCTTGAAGAACGGGAGGCACCTTTCAGCTGACCGGGAAATGAATCGGCTAAGAGCGACGATTCTTCCGTTCAGCTGTTGGACCTCCTTCTTGGTGTTCGGATGACGCATGTCGAGGATTGCCTTTATCTTCTCAGGGTTGGCCTCGATCCCTCTCTGAGAAACGAGGAATCCGAGGAACTTCCCTGAGGTCACCCCGAAAGCACATTTGGTCGGGTTGAGCTTCATTCGGTGTCGTCGAAGGGTGCAGAAGGTCTCCTCGAGATCCTGAACATGGTCCGGGATCTGCGTGCTCTTTACCAGCATATCGTCCACGTACACTTCCATGTTACGCCCGATCTGGTCTTTAAAGACCTTATTGACGAGTCGCTGGTAGGTGGCACCGGCGTTCTTCAATCCAAAGGGCATCACCCGATAACAGTAGAGGCCCTTGGGAGTTACGAACGCGGTGTGCTCCTCGTCTTCAGGCGCCATCCGGATCTGGTTGTACCCGACGAAGGCATCCATGAAGCTGAGCAGTCGAAATCCGGACGTCGCATCCACCAGCTGGTCGATCTTCGGAAGTGGGAAGCTATCCTTCGGGCAGGCTCGGTTGAGGTCGGTATAGTCGATGCAGATCCTCCACTTCCCGTTGGCTTTCTTGACCATGACGATATTGGCGAGCCAGTCGGGATACGTAGATTCCCGAATGAAGCCCGCTTCGAGTAGCTTGTCCACTTCTTCGTCGATGGCCTTCTGCCTTTCTGGGGCGAAGGACCTTTTCTTCTGCCTCACCGACTTCATCGTCGGGTCGATGTTGAGTCGGTGAGTAATTGTTTCTGGAGGGATGCCCGACATATCTGCTGCTGACCAAGCGAATATGTCGGCATTGGCCATCAGCAGCTCCGCCAGTCGATGACGTTCGGTGTCGGGCAATTGAGACCCGACCCAAACTTTTCTGTCGGGATTTTCTCCAATCGGGATTGCCTCGAGCTGCTCGGCGGGCGAACCCCATTCTTCCTCCTCCCTTTGGTCCAGTTTGTCGATTGTCAGAGGATCCTTCGTCCCGTCGCTTTGAGCGGAGATTTGGAAGCATCGGCGAGCGAGCTGTTGATCTCCGCGCATCTCCCCGACTCCGTTCTTGGTCGGGAATCGAACAAGGAGATGGTACGTCGAGACGATCGCCTTGAGGGCGTTCAATCCGGGTCGTCCGAGTATGGCGTTGTAGGCCGAAGGAACTTGGGCGACCGCGAAAGAGAGGGAGACCGTGCTTTGCCGTGGTTCGGTGCCGACCGTCACGGGCAGGATAATTTCTCCCTCTGTCGTGACGGTGTCTCCGGCAAAGCCGATCAGGGGCACAGGGATCCTCCTAAGTCGGTCAGTTGACAGTCGCATTCGGGAGAAGGTCGAGTAAAACAAAACATTTGTCGAACTTCCATTATCAACAAAAATTCGTTTTACATCATAATTGGCTATTGTCGCCGACACAACAACAGCATCGTCGTGGGGAGTCTGGATGCCCCGAACGTCGTCTTCTGTGAAGGTGATTACGTCGTCCGGGCGTGGCCTTTTCGTCGGCTCCCCCCTGCTGACGTCCCCGGTCCCAGCCGCTTGGAGATCATGCTGATGACTCCGGCCGTCGGCTGGTTAGTCGGCGCCTCTTCAGTCGGCTGGGGGCGTCGTTCGGCAATCGGTTGGGTCGGCGGACCCTTCCGGAATTTGCCGAGATACCCCCGGCGGATGAGATTTTCGATCTCGTCCTTCAACTGGATGCACCGCTCGGTGTCGTGGCCGTGGCTCCGATGGAACCGGCAGTACTTCCGATGGTCGAGACCCTTTGCCTTCAGAGGCGGAGGCCGTCGCAGGTATTCTTCTCCCTCGATCTCCATCAGGATCTGCGCACGGGGAGCGGAGAGAGGAGTGTAGGAGTCATACCTGGGACGCACCGGCCTCGGAGTCTGCAGACGGGGCGATTTTTGGATCTGTCGGGGTGGAGAAAGCCGACTATCGGTCGGGGGCCGGCTTGGTTCGGCGGGCTCCCGACCTTTTCTCCGCTTCTCCTTCGGGCCTCTGGGCTCGGCCAAGCGTCGGTCGGACGCTCCTTCGTCCGCGCGCATATACTTGTATGCGCGCTCCAGTAGCTCGGCATACGTTCGGGGGAGGGTCTTGTCCAGAGAATAGGTAAATCGGGACGACCTCAGGCCCCGCTTCATGGCTGAAACAGCCATGTCTTCGTTGAGGTCCCGGACCTCGAGCGTGGCCGCATTGAATCGCGCCACGAAGTGTCGGAGCGTCTCGTTTTCTCCCTGCTTGAGGGAGAAAAGGCTGTCCGACGTTCGCGGCGGCTTCCGGCTGGTGCTGAAATGGGCCACGAACGAGTGCTCGAGCTGCGCAAAGGAATGGATACTGCCCGATCGAAGACCGGAGTACCAAGCCCTGGCAGCCTTGCGGAGCATAGCGGGGAAGCCGATGCAGAAAAGAGCGTCGGTTGCCCCTTGAATCGTCATGAGAGCTTTGTAGCTCTCGAGGTGGTCGACTGGGTCGGTGGAGCCGTCGTATGGCTCCACGTGCGGCATCTTGAACCGACTGGGGATCGGTTCGTCGAGGATGAGTCGGGAGAGAGGTTGGGCGGTCTGGAAGTCGACGTCGTTTGAAGACTTCTGGCCGTCCATCTGCAACTGAGCGAGTCGGCGGTCGATTTCCTCGAACCGGCGCTCGTAGTCGTCCGCTCGTCGATGCTGGGAGACCCCAGGAGTGGAGTCTCCGGAAGATTCTGAGAGAGAGGCCGACGGCGTGCGCGGCCGTTTCTCCTTCCTTGCCCGTTCCAACGGGGAAGGGGAGGGCCGCTGGGACCGTCGGTCGTCGCGCCATGGTCGTCCCTCCTCTTCTCGGTGGGAGCGCTTTTGGGGGCGCTCGCATGGAGGCGACAGGGATCGGCGCGGTCGTCGGCGGCTGCTCCTGGAAGGCATAGGTCGGGCCGCCGGTTGCTGCTGGAGGCTTTTGACTGCGTCGGTCAGTACGGTCATCTGCCGTACGATGGCCGCAATCTGCGCCTCCGTGGTCACTGCAGGGCGCGGAGAGCTAGGCTCCGCCGCCGGTGGTGGCGGGGAGGCCTCTTCCCGGCGGGAAGAGCGCCTTGCCGACCCAGTGATTCTCGATCGTTGAGCTCTTGTCTTTGTCATGCTGTCCCCTTCCTGGCGCGCCAATCTGTTGCGGCCAATCACCTCGTCGCCCGATCGCCGGGAAGCGTGCACCTGCAAAAAGAAGTCCGCACTGACCGGAGGCGGCTCCGGCGGGGACCCTCCGACGGTCAAGTCAGAGAGGTGACTGGGCAACAGTGAAATATAGACGGAGAGCTCGAGAAAGAGAGAGAGAGAGAGGGAGGAGCGAGCCTGCGTTTTTGGGAGAGACGGAGCGGATCGATCCCTTGCACTGTTGCCTTTCCCGGTATATATAGTGGAGCTAGGTATGGCGCCGTCATTAATGGCGCGGACAAGTGAGGAACTGTCAACTCACTGTAGGCTGTCAGAGCCGCCGTGAAAAACGTCATGTCGCCGTGTGGCCGTCTAATCACCAGGGTTGACCCGGCTCTCGGCGGGACAATGCCCCTAGGTAACTGTGCCGCGTGTCCGTGTCAGAGCTGACGACGTCTGGCGGCTGTACGGTGGTTGGAGGAGCCGACCGACCTAAAGTCGGTAGCCAGCCGAGTGGTGTCGGACCCCTCCATCGGTCGGCGAGCTTCATGTAAGTCGGCCATATAACCTCGAGGTTCAGTCGGTCGGGATGGATACGCCCGACATACCCCCAGTCGGCGATGGGCCGTTGGACGGCCGGTGGTTAGCCGCTGATGGCATCCGTCAGTCGGTCGCCCCGACCGACGATCGGTCGGTCTGTCGGCCAGTCGGAGTCGTCCAACGGAGGCGGTCAGGCCGTCAGCCGGTCGGGCGGTCGGGCCCTCCGGCAGTCGGTCGGGCCCTCCGGTCGGTCGGGCCCTCCGGCAGTCGGTCGGCGGGTATCCCCCAACAATTCTCATTTATTTTACCTTCGTAATCTACCACTATACAGTAAAGAAAGAACACAATGAACAAAAATGACGAGAATAAGGACCTGAGGCATTTGAGATGCAGTAAAAAATGCATGAAATTGCTAGAAATAAATAATCAAGATGAACCTGGTGAAGTTTTCGTCAGAAAACAGATAAACTTGGTGATTTCCCAAGATTCATACCGGAACATAATCCGAAATTCATAAAAAAGTAAAATGGGAGCACAACAAATTGACTTGTTATATCCAGGAAACTTCGATGCCGATTCAGAAATCATCCCCAAAATCAACTGAAAGAGACTAATTTTTGTAATTTCCACGATGCGAGCTTCCCGTCTCTACCGGAAAATTTACCTGTTGAACAGCTCGGCCGATCTGAATCGGCTGTCGAAGACGAATCAGAGCAATATAAGAATCAATATACCTACCTCGGATTAAGAAAGCCATTATCAGGCATAAAAGAATCAGCTTTTTTATTTTTTTTCTGTTCGCGACAAAGATAAGTAAAAATCCACGAAATAGTATATATACAATCATCCAAGGCGGCGGAATCATCAGACGTTAAGAACGCATCTCACTGAACTAAGCAAAGAAGCAGCAAAGACGAAACACTGGCTAATTGAGGAAGGGCGAAAGAGAGAAAAGGATACCGAAGAAGAGGTCGTAGACGCCCGTTCCCATGGTGATGATGGTGATGTTGTAGGGTAAGGGATGGATCTCTTCAAGTTAACCTTCCTCCGCTTCTCCGCTCTGATTCCGATTCTTCCTCTCTTATCGATCGAAGGCGAATGGGATTGCGAATGGAGAGAGCGAAGAATGATATTTTAGGTACAAAGAAGGGGAATACGATCCAAGGAACGAAATGGGAGAAGGGAGTGCTTTGGATTTCTTTCTTTGTTGGTCGGGAGAGAGACAAGAGAACCGATCAGGTGGAGTAGGGCTGCGCCCGTTCTAATGGGCCCTTGGGGCTTGCTCATGGTGGCCGTACCTACAGTTGAGAGTTAGCCCATGGGTCCTCAGACATTATCTATCATGCTCGGATGGGCCCTGATCATATTTATATGTTTAATAACTTTTTTTTGAAAAAAAAAAGCAACAACTATTTCCATCGATATGGATGAGGTGTTGGAGCGGATTCCTCAACTCAATGTCTCGAGGACCAGGTTCGATCCTAACTTTCTCGCTCAAAAGATTGCCTGACTATGTACAGGCTTCAGTATACGTAAGTTTATGTCAGATAGTCATGTCAGTCTGTTTCTCTCATTTCTGATTTGTTATTTTTTATGATAAAAAATTAATTAATTAATTATCAACCAACTATAATAAAGTGGACAATACTAGATAGATCAGGATTCTATTAATAAGCTATGTCGTGAGATGGAGAGATCTTCATTGTGTCACTTATGCAAGAATTATATTAGGATAGTTGATCACTGGAATTGGCTGTGCAAAAGAAGTAATTAATATAGGTAAGTCCTATCTAAAAGATGTCAGAGTTGCCAAGACAAGAAAAAATTATCTAAAAAATGATATATAATATAAGAAGAGGAATACGGCTTGTTGATGGTCTATACATGCCCCTCTTTTATTACAATATATAAAATAACTATCTATAATATAATTTTTTCCTGCTCTATTTTTTTATTTTTTTTATATTAATTGTTCTATAAATTTCAAGTTCTCTCGGTCAAGACATGAAAAACAATGTGGGCACTTCTCTCATCTTCACCCTCCTGAGTTCTCAACTGTTGGGTAATGAACCTATACTTTGGAGCAGCACAGATCTCTCAATGCCCGCAGGTACGAAAAACTTCCTGAAGCTAAGCATGCACGCAGAGGTAAGGGAGCACATAGTACTGGCGGGCCAAGCCATGATACTTGATCCACAGGCCCTTCGGGTGGGTCACGCCTGAATGGATTCGGCTGGCCGACCGCATAGCTTTAAATATGGGCCACGATCTGTTAAGTACCAAGAACTAGAAGATATATGTGATCAGTTTTGCGCCGGATGCTTGATTTTTCCGTCTCCGATCGCTCATGCTCAACGTTATCTAGTTTATTCTTCCAACAGGTTGAGCTCGATGTAAAATAGTGGAACTCGTATCGTCTCTGGCGCAGCCCGCCCAGCGGTGCACCTTTCTTATAAGTTTGTTTCGAAAACTTAATTTTTTTTAAAAAAAAGGCCAATAAAATTAGATGTCTATAGATGAGCTAAATTGGATGATACTGTAGCTAATGATATGAAAACTATCTTTTGGATTGCTTCGTCAATATTCCTTCAGGTCTTTTTTTGCCATATTTATTTTCTGATTTATATGGATATATTTTTATTAGATTGAATTAATAAATTCAGACTCATCAGAAAAATAAAATAAAATAAAATTGAAAATAAATAATCATTGATCATTTTTATAGGATTTTGCAATGATGCTATTGGATCCTCCAAGTTATTTATAGGTTGCAAAATTGATTTTCCAAGAATTAGCCGTAGGATGCATCTTTGTGTAGAATATTGAGAAACAATTCCTCATTTAGTCAATATGGAGCAATAATAATAATAGATTGATTGATAGATAGATAGATAGATAGATAGATATAAAATATCTCATAGTAAGGAAAATAAAAAAATATATATATATTTTTATTAAAAAATAATAAAAAAGACTAGCTAAGATAATATTAGGCAGTTGCATCCGAGAATGAAATGCTTGTATTTTCTCGGAAGCTAATGTTCCAGTGGATCATGTCAGCTACCCTCCGTGAAGCACAAGAAATTTTGAAATATGACAATCTGGCCACTATGGTCGTTCAAGCCAATTACCCTACCTGGAGCAGAAGATAATTTGGGATTTGACAATCCCCACCATCTAAAGATAATTCCTGCCATCCCACGTAAATTAGGAGAGGAAAAAATGGGTAGTGCTGGAAGGTTCCCATACATTTGCATCACAATAATTCTCGAATGCATAAAAGAGAACGACGGCTCCTATCCATCGTCATCCAAGGTATCCCAGGCTAGCTACTCATTCATTGTGGTAGTTGCAACCACACCTCCACCGGCACCAGATATATTATTAAATATGCTTCTTCTTTTTTTTTCTTTTATACTTCGACCGACCTTTTAATTAAAGACAGACACCCACCAACAGCACCTACTAGTGGGAAGAAGAAAAAATATGATCCCTCCAGAGACTTAATATGATAACATCCTGAGCCCGCATTAAAAAGTTGGGTGGCATGCAGGCCGGTAGACCTTGGGGCACAACCTGTGTGCGTTTATCATCCCACGTGATCACAATCGCAAAAATCTGAAACCAGATTAAAATTAGGTGTAAACCGGGTTGGTTTTATTCGTGCCCACCGTCCAAATTAAATATACGTACGGAGAAATTTATTTTTCTGCGAGGCAGATGGATGCATGCATGAAACTGCGATGAACAAAATACAAAGAATACTACCGCATGCCTTCTTGGCTTGCATTTTTACATATGCATTCAAGGGCGTACCATAGCCCTGTCGCAGGGGTCATCGATCGATAGGTCCGTACCATATAGAGTTAATCGGACTTAAAGTTCACCTCAAGCGAGAAGCCGTGCCGGGGTTGTTTGTTTAACTCGCAGTAGAAAGCTATGGATGCCTGACACATGGCCATACCTCCGTACGTAATTACCGCTGGCTTGCTAGTTTGCCATGAAGTTAAATCCAAGATCCCATGCCATGCATGAGTCCATGGCTTCCCGCATGTAAAAGATCGCTTCCGCGTTTAAGCCAGCCATTCATTTTGGCACTATCGTATCTTAGGAAGTGATGGTACTGGTGGAGCCCAGCGTGGTCAGGCTAGCTATAATCATAGTAAAAGGAGAGGAAGAAAGAAAAGACGGGGAGGAAACACCAAGTATTAAAACCTCCCGCAGCTGCTCACTTTGTTGTGGTACTGGTGGGTGGGCAGAGAATGATGCATTCGCTGGCCCTGTTTGCTTTCTTTCTACGACCCTTCCAATTATGCAATTTAAGCCTTGGCCAACCCCAGCCGGGATACGCCCACAAATCCTTCCTGACGTCCAAGTGGAGATTGCTGCCGTCCCACTTGGTTTACGCTCCACAGAAAAGCTTTAAAAAGAAAAGGTTAGGTCATTTTTATGAGAAAGTTGTCCTCCTCGTCGCATGAATGCATGCAAAATTTTATGTTGGATGGATGTCTGATCAAAATATCATCTTTTAAATTTTTTTTGATATCACATGATATAGTAAAAAAAAATAAAATAAAATAAAAATAATTAAAATACGTGGATCAGTCACAAAAAAATTTACTTCCACGAAACATGCAAACTTCACTATAAAAAAAAAAATTTACAAGAGAAGATTTCATCCTCAACTTTCGTACAACCAATTTTTCCCTCACAGAAAGTTCTCCATCACAAAAGCTCTCTTTCTAAGAATACCTCCTAAACCCCTGAAGTGACCGGCGTCCGCTGTCCAAAAACCTCCTGTTCCTTCTCTCTCAGCGTCACGCGGCTCTCTCTCTTCTCGGATCTCTGATCTTCGCACCGCACGGAAAAACACGCCACACACACAGCTTTCTTTGTTGAGCATGAGGCTTTTTTAAAAGCCTTAAATCAAGTTAGATCACGATTAGAACTCCTAATCAGACTTAAATCAAGTCCAGAAAACCTCTCAAGCCGTTGGATCAACACTGCAACGTCCCAGAACCATCCGATCGCAATCGGCCCATAAAATAGTGCTGTGGACCGTGCGAAACACGTGGAAAATGCCCACGTGGTCCACGCACTGGGCTGTGGACCATTCAGTCCATGGTGGACCGAAGTACAGGCCCCAGGCACAGCACCTGAGCCTGGGCCGGCCTGTGCGCGCAGGCCTAGGCCGCGCCCGCACCAGGTGCCTGGGCCAGGCCATGCCCCACGCACGTGCCTGGGTCGGGCCGCACGCCCCGTGCCAGGCTGCACCCTACGCGCCTGGCCCGCGCGCTGGGCGGCATTCCACCTCCTGCTGCCACGTCGCTGCCGGCCCGCCGCCGGCCGCTAGCGGTCCTCCGTCGCCTCAGGTTCCGTACAAGCTTTAAAAGCACATATCTCGGCCATCCGGACTCCGTTTAAGGTGATCTTAGTTTCGTTGGACTCTATTTTTCGTCGTGAACCTCGCTGTAGGCTTAATGTGGACCGAATCTTGAGGCATCAAATTCTAACAATCTCCACCTCGACTCGATATTCGACCTCCTCCTAACTCCGAGAGCTTCTGGATCTCCTCACCCTCATATCCTGGGGCAATCGCCTGCTGATCATGGATAGGCAATCATGAGAGTCGAGCCCGGCAGTTCGATCCTATCTCCGTCGTATGCTGTGCTCCTCTTGATCTGAGACCTACTCGGGACATCATCTTGCGGCAATAGGAATTTCACCTTACGACATCGCCTTTCATCCTCCCGAATCTCCTGTCTCGTGCCTGATTTATCTCCACCTGAAGCTCCACCTTGCTCAGAGCTCCCCCTGGCTCCCCAAGCTCTACCTCACACTGGGCTCTCTGCCAGGTAATAATGTTCTCTGCTTCCCTTCTTTCCCTCCAGCACAATCTTATCGCCGCATAGCACCCTCAGGATTCCTCCACCAGCTACCATCCTGTAGCTTCTCGAATCCAGTCTGCTCAGTGAAATAAGATTCCATCTGAAATCGGGTATGTATCGGACCTCTCCCAATCTTCTCATTGCACCATCATGTGTCCTCTAGCTGACCGTTCTGATGCCTCTAATCGCACAGCTCAATCCATCTGACAGATATACAATGCCCTCACTATTCTCTAGGGAGTCAAACTATTCTTCTCTGCAACATACATGATAGGGGCATGTAGAATCTAATATCCACTGCTTGGAAGAAATAGATACCTCGTCAGATATCTCCAAGACATCTCCATCTGAATCGCTGTCGGCCGTCATTACAGCAGCCACCGTCTAATTTTTAAATTGAGGACAATCTCTGGCTAGATGTCCCAACTCCTCATATCGGTAACATCTGGTTTTGCTCAAGTCCCTCCTGAACTTGGACTGCCCTTGTCGCGATCTCCTGTCACTCCATCTACCGCTTCCTGCTCCTCCAAAAGCCACCAAAACTGAGCTACCGCCATGTGAGCTCGAAGCCGGGTTCTCCCTCCTGAAAACCTCGCTCTGGAGTATCACCGCAGTGACCTCGTCCATTTTGATGATGCTCTTTCCCACTAGAAGAGCAGTCACTAAGAACTCATACGAAGGGGGAAGCTACTCCAGCAAAATCAGTGTCCTGATCTTCTACTCAACATTCTCGCCAACGCTGAGGAGGTCAGTGAGGATCTTCTGGAAGTGGCTTAGATGCTCCAGAGGAAAATAGTGTTGGTGAGAGATTTCGCCATATACAACTCCTCAAGCTTCGATCACAGCACCGTCGGAAAAGTCTCATTCAACACATAGATCACCACCTCATCCGTTAGGACATGCAGATGGTACTCACCATTTGCATTTGTAGCCGTTTTCAATCCCGCACCTCCATGGTGGTTGGCTTCTCCTCGCACAAGAGAGCATCGATCAACTTTTGTTGGATGAGTACGTCTTTCACCCTTGCTTACCACAAGGAGAAATTGCTCTTTCTATCAAACTTGTTGATCTCCATCTTGATTGTTTTTGTCTTCAGCTTTATTCACCACCGCTGCAATCTGCATCCTTATACCTCCTCACTTTGATACCACTTGTTGGGTGGATGTCTGGCCAGGATACCATCTCTCAAGATCTTTTTGGTACCGCACGATGCAGCAGGAAGAAAGAAAAAATAAAATAAAAACAATCAAAATACGTGGATCAGCCATAAAAGGGCTCGTCTCCACGGAGCATGTAAACTTCACTATAAAAAAAAAATTACAAGAGGAGATCTCATCCTTAATCCTCGTACATCTAATTTTTTTCTCACAGAAAGTTCTCCTTCACAAAAGCTCTTTCTCTAGGAAGACCCCTTGAACCCCTGAAGTGATCGGCATCTGCTGTCCAAGAGCCTCTTACTTCTTCTCTCTTAGCGTCACGCGGCTCTCTCTCTCTTCCCAGATCTCTGGTCTTCACGTCGCATGGGAAAACATGCCATACACACAGCTTTCTCTGTTGAGCATCAGGCCTTTTAAAGGCCATAAATCAAGTTAGATCACGATTAAGACTCCTAATTAGACTTAAATCAAGTCCAGAAAATCTCCCAAGCTGTTGGATCAACACCGCAACATCCCAAAGCCATTCGATTGTGACCGATCCACGGAATAGTATCGTGGACCGCACGAAACGCATGAAAAATGCCCACACGATCTACGCACTGGGCCGTGGACCATCCGGTCCACGATGGATCGGGGTATAGGCCCCAGGCGCGACGCCTGGGCCTGGGCCGCACCTGTGCAAGGCGCCTGGGCTCAGGCCGCACCCCGCGCGTGGGCCGCGCCCTGCATGCTGCCGTGCGCTGGGCGGCGTCTCGCCTCCTGCAGGCGCGCCGCCGCCGCTCCGCATGCCCGCCGCCGGCCACCGACGGTCCTCCATCACCTTGGGTTCCGTGCAAGCTTCAAAAGCACGTATTTCGGCCATTCGGACTTCATTTGAAGTGATCTTGATCTCGTTGGACTTCGTTTTTCGTCGCGAACCTCATTGTGGACTCAATATGGACTAAATCTCGAGGTGTCAAATCTTAATAATTTAGAGAGAGTATATGATATGCTTTATAATTCGCTCGCTAGTATGGTCCTGATAGTTAAAGATTTCATTAGGTTAGAAAAGGAACCATTCTTGAAAAGGACGGGATTAGCCTCCTTTCGTAGGGTCGAGCTTTAT
>NC_026008.2:47220560-47284004 GCF_000442705.2 Elaeis guineensis
CAGGATTTTTAGGGTGATTCATCATAAAAAGTATGAAGCAGGGTTTGCTTAAGCAACACAACCGCGACGCTTCTCTAATGCACGTGTTAGAATCGCTAGTATTTTTCTGTTTATTCATTGTGAATAATTTCAGTTACAAACTTAATTAGAAGGTACCACATTTTTCTTAATGCCTTTTGTGGAAAACGAAAAAAAGCAAAAAAAAAAGAAAAAAGAAAAAAAGAAAGGTCTCGTCTAGCACGGGAGAGGTCCAATCATTTGGTTAATTATGAACATAAAATATTATACTTTACCCAAAAAAACATAAAATATTATAACAATCGAGGATGACACCGAAGAGCTCCCTGGCTAGCTATGTTCCAAGGTGATCATATGCGCAACAGCATAAATTCATGCATGTCACTCTTGCCCTGCATTAGTCAACATTACTATTGATGAAACATATATTTTTTTTAAGGTCCAACCTCGAACAGTCTCTTCTACGTGAAAGGTGAATCTATGCTAAATCTGCTGCCAACAACTCAAAGATTTAGCTTGTATATCCACACACCAACCCCATTATTTAGAATAAAGCACAAATTTGATGCAAGAATTTTTTTTTTAATTTAACTTTAGGCTTGCATGTAGCATCAAAAGAAATATATTAATGCTCTAACTCCAAACTCGGTCAAACTTAATTATCAATAAAGCTACATGATGCATGTCGCCATATATGATGACTACTCTCTTTGGAATTTGTCAACACAAGATATTATCCTGCATTGCCATACCTATATAAGTATATAGATAATTTTGTCATTTAACTTAATAAAATAATAATATCTGACTGGATCTAGTTTAGTCACTTGCACCATGCGATCGTTGAGTGCAAATTTCAGAGGACGGCATTCCAACCATAATTTTCAAAACAAAAGCTCAAAAAATGTATATATATAAATAAATAAATAAATAAATAAATAAATAAATAAATATATATATATATATATATATAGTCATAAATTGTCCAACAATGCACAGACCAAATCTTTTTGAAAATTTTATTTGACTATGAAGAATCATCGATCATTTTTTTATGTAATTAATAAAAGAGTGGAAGTGTCCCGTCTTTTTCTCCATTAATATTCCCGAAAAAGAGACTTTGGAAAATCATTTTGACCGTTGAGGGAAAAAACAAAAAAAGATTGTCTCAGCTGTAGACGTTAAGGAATCCTAACCGAGTGATCACGCAATCGATGTGCTAGTATGTTTATAGTCTAACATCAGCGGGGAATCAAATAACTTTCAACCCATGCTGATGTTTATTTTTTAGATCGAAAAAACAGCGGCCTGCTGTCGATCATAAAAGCATATGTGTGGAATTCCATGCTGCATATATAACATCAAATGAGATGACATGGAATCTTTCTCTCTCCGTGTACGCATATGGCATGCTTATCCGTGGCGTTAGAGAAAAGGGTACTGGTGGTGGCGGTGGTGCCAGTTCTGCTGCCGGCCTTGCATTTTGTGTCTGTGGGATGATGGTGGACCCTTTCCATGCATGTTCCTTCTTGCATACATGCGCCCCTTGTGAACTTGTAACGCAGAAAACCACCAGATGAAGAGCTGATGACTGCAACATGCGACATCATGATGGTGGCCCACGTCAGGCAGCCATCACGTGACGGACGGACCCTATGTATGAAGTACGGACAAATAAATAATTTTGAGGACGCACCTGCGATGCCGTGAACCAGTTCCTGGCTCGATGATATATGCTAGCTTGGGTCCATCATGCATTATTTCCAAATTAAGGCTAGAACCATTTACGCAAACGTTTGATTTGCATTATACCATCCTTGCGCTGCAAGTACCAACAAAAAGTGAAAATATTAACATATTTCAAGCATGTCCAAAATCGAAGCAGCCAAATGATTTTGCTAAACCGGTCTGCGTAAGTGCAATGCATGGTTATGCAGCACATCTTAAATTTGATGCTATTGTACCTCCATCGCAATCCCTGACTTGTCTGCAGCAGGAACCCTACGGTTCTTGGAAGTTTCAGCCAGCTGCATTCATTCGTTTTATTTATTTATTTATTTATTTAAGCAGGAGAGAGGAAAGACTAAATGCATTTGTCGAATAATTAATTAATTACCATACGCACGCCTCCAACAAACTTTAGCCAATTTTATCCTATACAGATTCCCTTTGCCCATGCTCGACTGGTACGAAAGTATATAGACAAACTTCGGGAACCAAGGCTTGGTACTCAAATAATTTTCCTGTAAATGAAACCACCGGCCAAGCACCAATCTGAGCAGGCTTTAACATTGACAGGACAATAATTCATCCGAGTCCATGTTAGGTGGGCATTTCTAGTACTGCTAGAGTGTCCGGCGTGATCACCAGCGACGGAAAAGATTTGCCCAGCTTTTAAGTGGACTGCAAGGCCACGGATACGATTACGAATCACAATGGATCGAGTCTGGTCCTGCGCGCGAACTCCAATTATTGTCCTCGTGCCGCGAGCGTGGCGACGACAAACAACTCTCAGGGCATGGTTGGCCAACTCGCCACGGTTGGGTGACGTCGCGTTGACAATGGAAAGAATGCTGCTGCTGCTGCTGCTGCTGCATAAACACGGTCCCATCAGGTATCAAGGTTCCCCGGCTAATAATTCTAGTGCGAGGCACGTGACGCGGGGCTCGGGCAGATTAATCGAGCTCATCATCATATATAGAACCATATCCATCGCCCCCGCTAATTCTACCAAGAATCAGATCCCACATGCTTATTTTTATTTCTTTTTCTTTTATTTGTTCCTTCAATAAACTCTTCCTTATGCCTTTAAGCGGGAAAACGACGAGTCCTACCATTTTCCCTTTCCCGGACCCCGACATGGGCTTGTGGGTCATGTGATGCGGACCATCGAGCCGATCCTCAACAACACTTGCGAATCTCTTTTAAATGGATGCAATCCAATTAACCGAATCAACGGGCTAAGAGATGCCCTCTTCCAATCTTTGTCCGGGGAAACGCAGAAAGTCAAATGAACAGCATAATTTACTGGTCCTCTAAAATCCATGATCCATTGTCGATATGCCATGATCTTATCCGACCCTCGAGAAAACTAAAAATTTATTACGATAGAATAATAACAAGCATCGAACTTCACAATCATTATACATAATATTCTATTTGCTCTCCATCGGGGCTATATACAATACGAATGTCGCGTTGCTGTGAAATATGGAATGTCCTTAATTTAATACTGCCAGCTGGCTTCCAACTTCCTGTCCCCTTGAAACAGCACTGGTGGCTCGAGTATAAAAGTAAGATTTGGTGAGCCGAATAGGATGTAGTTAACACAAATACCATATAGAAGATTCCATGCGAATATTGCACGTATTTCCTCCGGGAAATTAAGGTTGAGTCCTACAGTGAATTTGGCAACACTTTCGCGAGCCCTACAGCAGCATCGTCGATAAACCATTCATATTTAACGACACCTCCATGATATTTTAGCATTCATGCTCAAGTATGAACGTTCACCGGCGGCGAAAGGAGAACATCCGCGTGATATGGTAACATAGGAAATGTTCTGCTGTCGTTTACCTTCAACACCTCGGTTGGATTCATGTACCTGATATTTACTGACACCAGATAAGAAACATGTAGGTTGTGATCAATTTATATCTGGCACTTATTACCAGCTGTTGGGATAAATACTCGGACATCCGATTTCGATAACAACCTGACAATATAACCCGATATTTGGCCAAGCATGTCTGGAGTTATTCTAGACAATACAGATGCTCATAATCCAGTCATCAACTCAGTGGCTGATCGATTATGTTATTCGGACGTTGGTCGAGTATTTACGGCCATTTGTGAAAAAATTGTAACCTTTGACTCCAAAAGATTAGGGTCGAAAAATGATTATTCGACGTGGGCATTAATTGATTATAATTACTAAATCATGAGCAAGAGTAATTATCCATTTACAACCTACTACAAATTTATAATTCTCATAAAACCAGCGGAAGTTAGCAGATAACTGCTACTTCACCCTATATAAAAGAAGGTAGGAGGGAGACTAGAGTGAGTTTTTTCTAAATATTTTTTCTTAGATCTTGCACTTGTGGTTCTATTTACTATTCCCTTACTCCAGCTAATTTTGACATTGGAGGATCTTCCACCAAACAATCTCCAACAAAAAGACTTACCTTGCAAATTCACTCTTCACAAGATGTACTTACTCGATTATTGCCTGACTATGTCACCACGGTTTAACACCAACACCACTTATGTGTGGGACCACTTAACTTCTAAATTCAACATAGACTAAAGCTAGGGTTTCAACAAGAAGATGATTTATTGTATAGTCGTATCCTCGAGATAAAAAAGCGATGAAATCTTGACTCCTTTGATTTCCCATGCTTCTTTCATATTTGTAAATTTTTTTTAAGTAAAAGAATTTTTTTTTACTTTTTTTTTGAGCTAAGTGAAGACAAATCTATCATATTTTATTAAGAATTATTGCGGACAAAGACTCATTACTCGACATGTGAGATATTACCTGCTTTGATCCATGAATCTCATGATTCTATTTTTTTGAATTTTAATCCAAAACATACCCCATGCGGAAAGCATGATCCCTTCTTATATAAGTCTGAGTCATCATTCACTCACAATCAATGTGAGATTAATGATATTCTTCCTCTTAAACTACAACAAGAATAATTTATATACAAGAAAGGATAAGGAATACACAAATTAAGATGAGCAAACGAAAAAAAAAAATTTCAATAAGGTTAAAGAATAAGATGATGTCACAAAAATCAAATCAAATTAGACAAGGAGTGGATAGAAGGTGGAAATTTCTCGCAACAGTCCATTCAGAATTATTCCTTGTTAATCTCCAACGCTAGATGATAATTACATCTCTATTCGCTTTCATTTCTCAACTTTTTCCCCTTATGTGTCGAATTTTCTTTGGCGTAAAATGTTGGCGGGATGGCTGCTTTCAACATCCAAATAAGCTTATAATACAAGTTTTCAACCTAATTGTGGACCATGCTTCCGTTCCAACCCCCATCATGTCCGGACAATTGAAAACTCTTGGCAAGTAATGGTTCCGTTTACTGATATACCCCTGTCTCAGATGAGGTGTGCCTCGCTCTGCCCCTCTCGCGTGATTGATCTCGCTGTCGGAAAAAAAAAAAAAAAAAGACGGGTGATTGTACCGGTCGATGCAGGTAATTAAGCGCCAAACTCAGGCGATATGTCGTGAATAATTTGCTCATTTCTAGTATTTCGATTTTTTAAAATTATAAAATCCCACGATCGAGATTCGAGTACAGTTTTATGGAGATTCGACGTGTCCACTGCCTGACCGGTAATTTCAGCATCCTGCCGTCTTATTCTAGGTAGAATACGGAGACCAGGCCATCCAGTTGTCGGCCTCCATAACATGCCACGTTTCAACAGCGACAAAGGACTGGGCAAGCGATATCGTCCACGTCATTTCGTACATCACCCAAGCAAAACATGGGTTCCATTACATGGATATCGTGTGGTGTCCGCTCGTCGGTGCTGTAAGAATGAATGCGATAGCGATATCAAAGGAAGCGCCGTTGGACGCTCTGATTCCCTCTCAGCTCTCAAAATGGCCGAAATCTCATGGTCCCTTCAAAAGTTTGATCACCCCTTTTCCAAGGATCGGAGTTGTATCTTCCGCCACAAAGAAGGATTCACCTTCCTTCGCGCGAATCACCGTTGGATCAACCAACGCACAGCCTCCAAGCGCTCCCAAACTCTCAATTATCCGGTTGCACAGCCCTCAAAGCGATCGGTGGATGATCCAATGGCGTGAACCAAAGTGAATCCTCCTTTCGCACGGAAGATACGACCCCGTCCCTCGTGTCAGCGCGGTCCTGCGAAGGGGCAGTCCTGTAATATTGAAGTGGCCTAGGAGTATTTCGGAAACGGAGTCGGGGTCGTACCTTTCGCGCGAAAGGAGGATTCACCGCAAATTCACCGTCGGATCATCCAATGGTCGATTTGCGATCCGTGCGGTCGGATGAATGACCAAGTTCGTAGCGCTTTACGAGCTGTGCGGTGGGTGATCCAACGGTGGACCGGGAATGCTAGATCGGGAATAAATGAGAACAAATTCCTATCTTTTCGAGTCCCAGCTCCACTTCCTCCTCCTCACAATTCCAAAAAGCTGCTCCCAACCAAGCTCCGAAAAGCATACCCTTTGCTTCTCTCTCTCGGGGCAATTGCGGCTCGTCAAAAAGGAGGAAAACCACTTCCGTCGGCTACCCTAGACCCGGCTCTTGGAAAAATACTTCCGTGTCTTCCGCCGATCGTGAAACCCTAGTTCCGATCTCTTAGAATCCTGTCGGAGTTTCAGAAATGAAGCAGGTCTAGTCCGTGTAAGACATATCCAAACCCCTGATCCGAAGCCTATCGATCTCGTTTCGGCGAAAAATGGGAAGCACATGGAGGAAAGCCAAGCTTGCCCTCGGGTTGAACCTCTGCGTCTATGTCCCGAAAGCCCTCGACGACGCCTCGCCGTCTGATGATCCCTCCGGGAGGTCCTCAAACGCCCCCGTGGTTTCTCCGCCGTCCGGGACCTCGGATTTCCGCGCCTTGATGCCCACCACTCCGACTCCGACTTCTTCCGGCCTCCGGCTTTCTAAATCCGGAAGCAGATCATTTAAGGTCTGGACTTTTTGACTCCGAACAGTAATTATCTCTTCTGAGATCATTATAGAATCGATCTATAATTTTTTTTTTGATGATATTTTTGTTCATTAATGGCTATTTATTTATTCTTTTGGAATCTTGCGATCTGGGGTTACCTCAGTCTGGTTGAACGACTACTATTTTTGGATGTCTTTTCTTGATGCTTCCGGTTCCGCTATTTTTATATGAGAATGGGGATATATGAGTAGGTGGTTTCTCTTTTGCTTTGATGCTCTTTTTTTTTTTTTTTTTTCTGTCTTCTCTTTTGGTGCTGTTCTATCAAATCATGGAATTGAGATGATGGCGTTTTATTGCTTGCTTTCTGCGATCCTTTTTCATTTTTCTCCTCTTTGTAGGCGATAAAGTTCACTAGACCATCTCCCTTTTAAGGCCCAGTTGCCGTTTTGCTTATCAGGCAAGGGTAGCTTCAGGTTGCCTTTTTCCTCATCCTCTGTCTTAGCCTGAATAGAAAAATAGCTTCCTCGGCTAGGAACAGAAGGCCACCTTGACTTGTGGGGCAGCATAGGTTAAGTGTTCATGATTACATAAAAAAGGAAACTTAGTAGAGTTTATTGATATCCTCATGTTTGGTATTTCTGTTGGTGAAACATAGTTTCTAAATAATTCCAAATTCCTGCTCCACCTGCTCTGTGTGGTGTTCATGTTCAGTTTAACAGATTTATTTTGAAGTACTAAAATAGGTAGCAGGATCACATATGAGGCTCGTAGTTGAAGCTGTGATGTGAGCGACTGTTATTTCAAAAATTTTCTGCATATTGAATTACTTTATTGATGAAACCTGTGAAGGTCTTAAGTTTGGCCAATAATTGGAACTACGTTGATATTCAGCTCTAATACTGTTCATTATCCTACTTTGATGGGTAGACCATGAAGCTGATGACATGAGTCTGTGTGTACATATCCTAAGGTGAGGATTTAAAAATTGTTATGAGATGCGGCATATACTGGCCTGTGGTGTACCACGAGGCAATCCATTGAATCAAAATGTGTGGGTTATTTGTGTACTCCAAGTTATCAGCTAGAATAACCAGAATGATAACCATTTAACCTTAATGGAACAGAACTTGTCATCCGAGAAAAGAAACATTTTTATTTGTTTTTATAGATGGATGAGGGTTCACCTTACTCAAATTGTATGCATCAGATATATTCATATCAGTTACCTGATAGCTATGGTTGCTTCTATGTTTTCTGCAATTTTCAGTTACTTGGTGAATTTGCAAGCAATTTGAGTGTCTAATTCTTTCTTCCCCCAATCTAACTGAAGTTGTCTGCCAAAAAAATTGGCATTCTACTATGTGGATGACCAGCAGTCGATTCAAGCTATTCTTATGATATTTATCAAGCCTTCAATGATGACTACGGAATGTACAGGATTTCAATCTGGAAGAGCACATCACTGAAAAACAGATGACTTTTCTATGTTGCCATAATATGTACAACCTTTGGTGTTTACAGTTACGAAATTAAGCTGGTTTCCTTTGCAACTTCTTGCAACCTTTTAACTTCATGGATTTGCTGACTGTATTATTATTATTTTTGTGTATGAATAAATTATAAAATATTATTGTCTTCCTCTTCTACTGAACTCTCCGAGTATTTCCATAGTATGCCTTATTAGAGAAATTAGGATGCAATCTTCCGAGTTTCATGATGAAATTTTAACTGTTCTTCATCACCACTCTCTCTCTCTCTCTCTCTGCTCTATTCCATTTCTTGCTGAGCTTTTTTTTTTTTTTTAAATTCTTACTCAAGTTCTTTATGTTGTGCAAGCCATAATTTTTTCATTTGGATGTTTCTAAATCCATCATTGCCTTTATTAATGTTATTGATTAGGTGTTTTTAATTCTCAAACCTCTTGTTGTTCATTTGACCTGTTGCAATAACTCTGAACACAATATTTATATATAAATTTCAAAATTTTTTCTTTCTTCAATTGATGGAACTCAAATGAATGGATTGAGGGCTTGCCACGGTGTTTTTCTTGTTTCTCATTATTGAACTGACTGCAATGGAATTAATGTTCTTGTTAGGAAGAGCATAGTTTCTTTAATGCTTAGTATTGGTTAGGAAACAGGTAGATGTTTGTTGGAGCTTGGATGACCTGTTAGCTGATCATCACCATTGTCATCTCAAGCCTAGCCCATCAGATTGGGCTGTTTCTTGAGTATTAACTCACTACATTCCTGAATAATTCTTTCTGTAAGGTGAATTAAGTGAAACACAATCATCAGAAATTTAGTTCTTTCTTTAATAATTTTTGTTTAACATGAACTGAGTGGAACAAAATCATCAGAAAACTTGTCTTGCTCAAGTTCTTGTTGACAATTATATTGCCACTGCTTCTGATAACTCCATTTGTCCATATGATTATTTTCTTGTTTTTTTTCTGTGTTTAAATATTCCTTGTTCTTGCTGACTGTTTATACCACGTGACCTTTGTAACTGCTCAATACTATTGCTATTGGTTAATGCTTTAATGTGAATGTGCTTTGAAATTTTAGTTTTTTTGAGTTTACTCTGTCTATTTTTTTTTAATTTTCCAGAAAACATGTGCCATATGTCTAGCTTCCATGAAACCAGGACATGGTCATGCTCTCTTCACTGCGGAATGCTCACATACCTTTCATTTCCATTGTATTACTGCAAATGTAAAACATGGCAACCATGTATGCCCAGTTTGTAGGGCCAAATGGAAGGAGATACCCTTTCGAGGTCCCCCATCCTCCGAGAGCCCTCATGGAAGAACCAGAGTTAATCCAATCAACTGGGCCCAAGATGATGGGTATGCGAGCATGCTGTGGCATCTTCCTCGGGTTGACTCTTTAAATAGGCCTCACCATGTAACACCCCTCTTGCACAGTTCGGAGCCTATAGTCTTCAATGATGATGAGTCTTTGGATTCCTCATCTGAAACACCTAAAGATGCCCAACATGGATGCATGAGCACAGTAGAGATCAAGACATATCCAGAATTCTCAGCCATTCAACAGTCAGTTTCTGAAGGAAACTTCACCATTCTAATCCATCTGAAGGCTCCATGTTCTCCCACAGTGCTGACCTGTGATGGAAATCCCAATGGGAACACTAATCTCTCGAAAACATCTCGAGCTCCTGTTGACCTTGTTACAGTGCTTGATGTCAGTGGCAGCATGGCAGGTACCAAGCTTGCATTGCTGAAGCGAGCTATGGGGTTTGTGATTCAAAACCTTGGGCCCTCTGACCGGCTTTCTGTCATTGCCTTCTCATCAACTGCTCGGCGACTCTTTCCCCTTCATCGTATGTCTGAATCTGGAAGGCAGCAGGCCTTGCAAGCTGTCAATTCACTGACATCCGGTGGTGGAACTAACATTGCTGAGGGCCTCAGGAAGGGCGCAAAACTGATCAAAGATCGTAAGGAGAAGAATCCTGTCTGCAGCATCATTTTGCTCTCCGATGGGCAAGACACATATAATGTCACCCTGACTTCTGGTGGTTCTCACCCAGCACAACCAGACTACCGGTCACTAGTTCCATCCTCCATTCGTGGTGGCATGGGTCGTCAAACACCTGTTCATGTATTTGGTTTTGGTGCTGACCATGACTCCGAGTCAATGCATTCAATTTCAGAGACCTCTGGTGGGACCTTCTCTTTCATTGAGTCTGAGGGTACAATCCAGGATGCATTTGCACAGTGCATTGGTGGGCTTCTGAGCGTGGTGGTGCAAGAGATGCATGTTGGTGTGAAGTGTGTGCATCCGGGTGTGCACCTTGGCCCCATAAAATCTGGTAGCTATGCCAATCAGGTCGCAGATGATGGTCAGAGTGGATCTATTGAGGTGGGGGACTTGTATGCGGATGAAGAGAGGGATTTTCTGGTGTCAGTCAATGTTCCACCAGCCTGTGAAGAAACCTCGTTGCTCAGAGTGAGCTGTGGATATAGAGATCCTGTGTCAAAAGAGACGGTGAATGTGGAAGGCTTGGAGGTGAAGATCTCAAGGCCATTGATTGTTGTGGAACAAACAATGTCCGTTGAGGTGGACCGTCAGAGGAACCGACTCCGGGCTGCGGAGGCCATGTCTGAAGCGAGGGCTGCTGCTGAGTGTGGTGACCTCTCAGAGGCTGTCGCCATACTTGAAGCATGCCGGAGAATGCTGTCAGAATCTCTGGCTGGGCGATTGGGGGATCAGTTGTGCCTGGCGCTGGATGTGGAGCTGAGGGAGATGCAAGAAAGGATGGCTAGCAGGCAAAGGTATGAAGCATCAGGGCGGGCATATGTGCTGTCTGGGCTTAGCTCACACTCATGGCAGAGGGCAACAACACGTGGGGACTCGAGAGATAGCAGCCTCTCGCAAGCCTATCAGACACCAACCATGGTTGACATGCTGCAGCGTTCCCAAACAATGAGTCCTGCATCTCGGCGTCCAAATCCACAGATGCGACATGCAAAATCATTCCCAGCACGGCCACAGCCTAGGTAATTTTACATCTTTTATGAGGAGAGGAATCATCCCAATATTTTTGTTTATGGCTGCAGGTTTTTTTTTCTCTTCGTGGTTTCGGGCAATAGGGAATGCGGGGGTATAGTGCAAAGGTAAAGAGAGGTGGATTTGGAGGGTTTTTACATTGGTGGTGGGATATTATTGTGATCTTGTAAATGAATAAGCTTGGGTGATGGAAACTGAAAAAGTGCGGGAAAGATTGGTGGTGGGATATATTGTTCTCTTGTAAAAGGTGAAGGGTATTAACCTTGGTGCTCTTCTTCTTCCTCTTGCTCTGGTTTTGGTGGTGTGCATAAGGGAAGAGAGCGTGTATAAGCTTGTGAATCTTGGTTGCATTGCTCTCTAGATATATGGGTTCTGCCCATTATGATTTAAATCTATAGGTCTTCTGTTTTTCCCTCCTCTTACATGACATCATTAACATGTCGTGCTGCTTTTTCTTTGCTTGGAGATGGGATAACATCTTTTTCCCCTCATTCGGTAATCAAATTATCCCACTGACAAAAAAATTGTGCGGTTGCACTGAGCCCAGCAGTCCGGTGGTTGGATTCTGGGGTGGGCAAGAGCATCCACACACTTGATCCACAGCAGAGAACATATTTTCTCAGAACGCAAAGGAAAAGAACCAATATAGAAAAATTCATCAAGCATGAGCTGCTTTCTGACTCTTCACAATGCAAATAGTCTCTGTCATCTTGATAAGTATAATTCTGCAGAGTTATCGTGCAGATTATTAATCTTTATGTTGGACCTTATGAATGATTCTCTACCCATGTCGATTCTATCGCTTCCCTGACCATGGCCGCTTTGATATTGTTTTGTCGGTTGTGCTTGCACCCCAACGTTGCGGTATGCAAAGGGCTATGAAGCGTGAGTTTGGTCACTCATGATTTTACTGATATTGCATATAACGCTTTCCCTGATCCATTTTTATAAAGCAACTCAGATGAATTGCAACAAATGAATGGAATTTATCAAGGCCACTCTGCTAGGAAGACGACCAGACCAGGCGGGGAGTCACCAGCTCAGCACACCAAATCAGATGGATTAACGAAGCACTCCACTGGCCACCGCTCCCAGAGTCCGTGAGGTCTGTTAATGTCATGCCTCCGATCCGAGATTGTGAATCGAGGATCACGGCAACCGCCGCATACTCATGAAGAACTCTCTCCATAAGCATGCAAGGCATCTCATCACGATATCAATGCATCACAGTGGAATAAATTCAAATAATTATTATTCAACTGTAATTCAAGTAATTAAATCAAATATCTTACATCCAATAAAATTTTTGCTAAAAATAAAATAATAGATTTAAGTTTATTAAAGTTGACAATGCTAAATCTCGCCTCTAAAAATTCTGTCCCAATATTTCTTCCCACGCTCGAAATTAATTATCTGAATCTGAAAAATAGAAGGAAAGGTAATGAACTAGACAGCCCAGTAAGTAACAAATATCTCAACTAGATATTTTATAATTTTCAAAAATAATATTGCAAATAAACATAAGAGTATATTTTATGCTGATTTATTACAAATTGAATATTTTCAAATATTCACATATAATATAATCATAAATCCGATTCGATTCAAAACACTCGTAACTCAACAGCCTTGACTATGACCAACATTTAACCCCCATTGGCGGGGTCCACAAAATACCAGCGCACAACCCCCACTGGCAGAGTCCACAAACACCAGCGCATAACCCCCACTGGCAGGGTTCACTGAGTACCAACGTATAATCCCCATTGGCGGGGCCCACTGAAACATAGTTAGGCTGAGAGCATAAATCCGATCTGTATCAAAATACTTTGTACCATAATATATCATAATTTTTTTTTTCACTGAACATGTGCATAAATCGACGTACCATAATATTTCAAAAGCACTTTTCTATACAAAACATAATTTCATAATTCATGCATAATTTCAGAGAATAATTATTTATTTTCAGAATAAATATGGAATATCTCGAGAAGATGATTCATTACTTACCTTTCACGGAGCACTGAATGAACAGATTGACTAACTTCTAGGAGATTCTTTCGTGCCTATTATTTAAAATTATATTTTTACATTAATTTTAATTCAAAATTCAATCTAAACAGATCCCAAATCAAAACCTCACTTAAAATCAGACTCTTCCCTAAACTCGATCAAAATCATCAGATGAAGCCTTCCACTACGCTAATCCTAGAGGAATAACTTTAGAGAGAGAGAAATCCATCAAGAGAGAGAAACAATCTAGAGAGAGAAAATTCTAGAGAGAGAAAGTTCAATTTCAGAGAGAGAAAGTCAGGGTTCAGACTGAAAGAAGAGAGAGAAACTCTCTCTCTCATCATTTTTTTGATTTTATTTATTTATTTATTTATTCATTTATTTATTTATATATATATATAAGTATATATATATTTTGTTATTATTATTATTATTATTATTTTTCTTTTTCTTTTCTTTTCTTTTCTTCTTTTTCTTCTTTTTCTTTTCTTTTTCTTTTCTTTTTCTCTTTTTTTCTTCTTTTTCTTTTCTTTTTCTCTTTTTCTTCTTTTTTTTCTTCTTCTCTCGGGTCCTTCCAGGCCGAACAGGGGATGGCGGTCCCCTCCTTGTGCCAGGCCGTTCAGGCCACGGCCGCCGCGGTGGAGGCCGACGGCAGAGGGGGCCACTCCTCCGGTCACGGAGGAGCATGGCCGGCGATCGATTGCGATCGCCGGTGCCGAAAAATTCACGAAAAAAGAGACCAAAATAGAGGTCCCTTTTTCTGACCGAAAATCGGCGACTCTCGTCGCCGGCAGCCGCGCACAAGGGCATGGGAGGAAGGAGAAGGAAGAGGGGAAGAAGAGGAAGACTCACCTCGACTTCGGTGACCTCGTCGGTGAGCAGTCACGGCGAGAATTAGGCAAGGATCCGCGGCTCTACTTCGGAAAAATCGAAGAGGAAAAGAGGAGAAAAGGGCCGATGATCGGCTCCAAGGGAGGGAAAGATCCTTTTATAGAGAACCCTAGGACTCCGAGAGGTCCTAGGATTCTCGTTTCGTCCGGATCTCGCAGGAGTAGAAGACTCCTATCGAGAGTCTTCTTCCCGGTTTTGATTCCTCTGTTTTTTTTTTTTTCAATGGGCTTGGGTCTTAGATAGTTGGGCTTGGGCTATAACATTTTTCATCCCTAAAAGAAATTTCGTCCTCAAAATTTTTCATACCTGTCACCATTGTATTGGAAGCCTGTGCATTCTGTTAGTAAGCGCATAAATTCTTCCCTGAATTTTAGAAATCTGTCCACCCCCTTATGTTGTCTTTCATAAGTTCTTTGGCCAACTTGATTTTCTGTATTTAGCGGGCAGCTAGCAATTTTATGATCCATCTGATTACATTTGAAGCAAGCACCTGTATTCCAATAGCAATCCTTGTCTGCATGATTTTTGCCACATCTGGAGCACTGCTCACCATCAATCTGTTGAGTCTTATTATCTATTGCTCCCTTAGCTGATCTTTTGATGTTTTTATTATTCTGTCCTTGTGTATCATTTGATTTTGCTCTCTTTCTTTGCTTTCTTTCCCTTTCCATGCGTTCTTCATTGACTTCCCTTTCAATTATCAGTGCTTTGTTTACCACATCGGCATAAGTTGTCAATTCATATGGAACCACTTATTTTTGAATCTCAGTTCTCAGTCCCATCTCAAACTTGTGAACACGTTCTTGCTCACCATCCACTAATCTCGAAGCAAATTTTGCTAACTCTGTAAATTTTACTTCATATTCAGTCACACTCGTACCCTTTTGCTTCAAATAAATAAACTTTTGCTCTTTCTGATTCCTTATACTCCGAGAAAAATACTGATCATGGAATGCAATCCGAAATCTTTCCCAGGTAAGTATTTCGCCGTCTTGTTCATACTTGCGCTGTAGTCGCTGACACCAGTTGTATGCTTCTCCTTGTAGTAAATAAGCTGCATATCGAATCTTTTCTTCATCAAGACACTCTGAG
The DNA here is from genome assembly GCF_000442705.2 of Elaeis guineensis. NCBI lineage: Eukaryota > Viridiplantae > Streptophyta > Magnoliopsida > Arecales > Arecaceae > Elaeis > Elaeis guineensis. The sequence goes on from NC_026008.2 coordinate 47,235,779, forward strand.
ACAGTGAAGGCCTTCTCCATCTCCATTATTCAGTTATCAGCCTCCAAAGGTTCAGTAGTCCTCTTGAAAGCTGGAGGAGCAAGCTTTTTAAATTCTGAAATATTGTTCCGTTGTACTGGTTGCTCTCCATGTTGTGGTGGTGGATGCTGTTGTGCATCTCGTTGTATCTGCTGTTGTTCAAGCATTTGCTGCTGTATTTATTGTTGCGCTTGTACCATTCTGATTAGGATCTGCATTAACTGAGCCATATCTGGTTCTTGACGTGCTCTCGAAGTACTCCCATTAGGATCTACGATTCCCTCCTCCTGAGGGGTGCCACTGATCAGATGGGGAGTGCTACCATCCCGTGGTTGTGATGTCTCTCTTGCAATTCCTTGAGTAGTTCTTGTCATTCTACGGGGAGGCATGGTAACCTTGTAGTAGTAAAACCTTATTAGATTCATTTATCTATTTGTTATGATAGATTTATTATGATGCTCATACTTTAACGTCCCAATATTCCTAATGTTTACCCACCTACACTCATACTTATGTCAAATTTTATGTGTCATAATTTATCCACTTATGCTCTGATACCATATTAATTGTCACGCCCCCGATCCGAGATTATGAATCGAGGGTCACGGCAATCGCCGCATACTCATGAAGAACTCTCTCCATAAGCATGCAAGGCATCTCATCACGATATCAATGCATCACAGCGGAATAAATTCAAATAATTATTATTCAACTGTAATTCAAGTAATTAAATCAAATGTCTTACATCCATTAAAATTTTTGCTAAAAATAAAACAATAAATCTAAGTTTATTGAAGTTGACAATGCTAAATCTCGCCTCTAAAAGCTCTGTCCCAATATTTCTTCCCACGCTCGAAATTAATTATCTGAATCTGAAAAATAGAAAGAAAGGTAATGAGCTAGATAGCCCAGTAAGTAACAAATATCTCAACTAGATATTTTATAATTTTCAAGAATAATATTACAAATAAACATAAGAGTATATTTCATGCTGATTTATTACAAATTGAATATTTTCAAATATTCACATATAATATAATCATAAATCCGATTCGATTCAAAACACTCGTAACTCAACAGCCTTGACTATGCCCAACGTTTAACCCCCATTGACGGGGTCCACAAAATACCAGCGCACAACCCCCACTGGCAGGGTCCACAAACACCAGCGCACAACCCCCACTGACGGGGTCCACTGAGTACCAACGTATAATCCCCGTTGACGGGGCCCACTGAAACATAGTTAGGTTGAGAGCATAAATCCGATCTGTATCAAAACACTTTGTACCATAATATATCATATATTTTTTTCACTGAACATGTGCATAAATCAACGTACCATAATATTTCAAAAGCATTTTCTTTACAAAACATAATTTCATAATTCATACATAATTTCAGAGAATAATTATTTATTTTCAGAATAAATATGAAATATCTCGAAAAGATGATTCATTACTTATCTTTCACGGAGCACTGAATGAACAGATTGACTAACTTCTAGGAGATTCTTCCGTGCCTATTATTCAAAATTATATTTTTACATTAATTTTAATTCAAAATTCAATCTAAACAGATCCCAAATCAAAACCTCACTTAAAATCAAACTCTTCTCTAAACTCGATCAAAATCATCAGATGAAGCCTTCCACTATGCTAATCCTATAGGAATAACTTTAGAGAGAGAAAAATCCATCAAGAGAGAGAAACAATCTAGAGAGAGAAAATTTTAGAGAGAGAAAGTAGAGAGAGAAAGTCCAATTCCAGAGAGAGAAAGTCAGGGTTCAGACTGAAAGAAGAGAGAAAAGAGAGAGAAACTCTCTCTCTCATCATTTTTTTATTTTTATTTATTTATTTATTTGTTCATTTATTTATATATATATATATATATTGTTATTATTATTTTTTTTTTCTTTTCTTTTCTTTTCTTCTTTTTCTTCTCTTTTTCTTTTCTTTTTCTTCTTTTCCTTCTTTTTCTTTTCTTTTTCTCTTTTTCTTCTTTTTTTTCTTCTTCTTCTCTCGGGTCCTTCCAGGCCAAACAGGGGATGGCGGTCCCCTCCTTGTACCGGACTGTTCAGGCCACGACCGCCGCGGTGGAGGCCGACGGCAGAGGGGGCCACTCCCCCGGTCACGGAGGAGCATGGCCGGCGATCGATTGCGATCGCCGGTGCCGAAAAATTCACGAGAAAAGAGACCAAAACAGAGGTCCTTTTTTCCGACCGAAAATCGACGACTCTCATCGCCGGCAGCCGCGCACAAAGGCATGGGAGGAAGGAGAAGGAAGAGGAGAAGAAGAGGAAGACTCACCTCGACCTCCGGTGACCTCGTCGGTGAGCAGTCACGGCGAGAACAAGACAAGAATCCGTGACTCTACTTCGGAAAAATCGGAGAGGAAAAGAGGAGAAAAGGACCGATGATCGGCTCCAAGGGAGGGAAAGGTCCTTTTATAGAGAACCCTATGACTCCGAGAGATCCTAGGATTTTCGTTTCGTCCGGATCTCGTCAGAGAAGAAGACTCCTATCAGGAGTCTTCTTCCCGATTTTGATTCCTCTATTTTTTTTTTTTTTTTTTCAATGAACTTGGGTCTTAGATAGTTGGACTTGGGCTATAACAGTTAATCTCCTCATTTTTTTTTTTTTTTTTCCTCTTTTTGTTTGTAACACATAGCAATAGCCATCGCGGGCAATTCACCTGGCATAACATCCTCTGCCTAGAAAATCTCCCGGCCCCATACACGAGAAGTCCACGTCGGCTGTCTGGATTTAGCATCTCCAGCAAATCAACTCTTACAAGATGAGACTGGACCTATATCAGTCACCAAATCAACACTTACAACATGAGACTGGATCTACATCAACGGCCAAATCGAATTATGGCTGTATGATGAGAGAATTTGGTCTTGATAATCAGACGATATGATAGGTTGTATAATTAGAAAAGCCGGTTTTGAAGAAGTAAGAACTAGAAGCAAGATGAGGAAGCTCGAACAGGGAGAACTACCAAAGAACCTTGATATCGATTTTGCAGATTAAAACAGACAACAACTGGAGCATATAATGGAGAAATCGTCCATCTTCTAAAACAAAATCACAGCAGTCAGCAGCCAGCATCCAACTGGTTTTATGTTGCATATTCTAACTCCTGGATCCAAGAAAAAGGAACAAAATGCGACGGGCCGAGTTGTAACAGATCCAACCTTAACCGCTTCAATATGGGTGGGCTGCAACCTTTTTACCCTTCTTAGCCTCCAGGGGTGCCTTCCCTGCCAGAATCCTTGATAAGATATCCGCCTGCTTTGTGTTCCCCTGTTCATTGAGGCTTTTTATCAACGCCTCGCACCCCTTCTTATCCACGACCCCTCCCTTTGCCTTGATCTTGCACAGGATCGAATATGCCGGCAATATCTTCCCTGCAGTGTAGAGCGCATCCAGCACCCTGTCATAGCTCGAGAAGCTGATGTCGCAGTCCCTCTCCAAGCCAAAATCCACCAGCTTGAGGGCTTCAATCGCCTTTCCACTGTCGCAGAGAGCAGCCAGCAGGCCATCAAAATCAGGAAGAGAGTCATTCATCATCATTAGATTGATGCGCCCAAGAGCCTCCTCCACATGACCCCTCATGAGGAGGGCTTCGAGGATCTTATGGACCATGTCCATGTTCTCCTCCTTCACCCCCTTCTCTATCATGCTTTTCATCACCCGACTCGCTGTCTGAACTCGGCCATCATCAAACAGCCCAACCATCACCGAACGGAACAGAGACGGGCTCGGCAGGTGCCCTTGCTCGATCATGCCATCCAGTGCCGTCCTAGCATCGGCAGGCTCTCCTTTCTTCAAGAAGCTCTCGACGAGCAAGGCATAGGAATCAGCATCGGTCGCAACCCCACGGCGGGTCATGATGTTGAGCATCTCCAATGCAGACTCCGGCACCCCCTCTTTTGCATGCCCACGGATCAGATTGTTGAATGCCATTTTATCATCTATCCCTTTCTTCATCAACTGCCTGAACAAGTCCTCCGCCTTCTGTGTCTGACCGTGGCCGCATAGATACTCGATCATCGGATCATAAGCTGAGTCCTCCAGAGCCGGAGTCCGGGGATCCAGCAGCGTCCCCTTCTCAAGAAGCTCGTCCAGCGTTGCTATGGCATCCTCATGCTTCCCTCCCTTGCACAAGCTCTCGAGCAAAACACCATACTGCGCGGGATCTTTTACCACATGTTTGAACTGCTCCATTTTCCGGTGAACTTCCAATGCCCCATCCAAGTCCCCCGACTTACACAGAGAAGATACCAATCTCAAGAATATCGACTTATCCTTGGGAGTAAGCCGGCGCTCGGCCATCTCGTTCAAAACTTTCCGAGCCTCCTCTGCCCTCCCGACATCATCGCAGAGCCCAGGCATCAGCGCCGCAAAAGTCTTCTCGCTGGGCCTCAGCCCTTTCGCGCTCATCTCGCCGAACAAGCGCAACCCATCGTCGACCTTGCCCACAGACACGTATCCTTTGATCATTATATTGTAGGAGATCGAATTCGGCGCCAGACCGACGGTGCTCATTTCTTCGAACATCTTCTCGGCATCATCCATCTTCTTCGCACGAACCCAACCGTTGAGCAAAGTGTTGTAGGTCACCAGCTCCGGCGCTATTCCCCTCTCCTTCATGTCCGCAAAGAACCTATTCGCCGTCTCCATCTTGACGGAGAGGCAGAAACCCCATATCAACGTATTGTAGGTGGATGCCGCCGCCGCGACGCCATCCCGGATCATGGAGTTGAAGATCCGCTTGGCCATCATGACGCGGCCGGAGCGGAGGATGGCCTTGAAGAGGGCGTCGTAGGAGCTGACGGTGCGGGTGACGCCGAGCTCGGGCATCCGGCGGAAGATCTTGACGGCCTCCTGGGGGATGCCGGCGCGGCCGTAGCCGGCGATGAGGGCGGCGATCATGTCCTCGTCGCGGTCGACGAGGCGCTTCGGCATGTCGTCGAGGATGAGACAGCGGGCGTGGTTGAGCATGGAGTTGCGGGTGAGGATGGAAACGATCTCGCCATAGGTGGCGGCGTCGTGTCGGAAGCCAGTGCGCTCGACCCACCGGAAGAAGCGGAGGGCGTGGTCTGGGTGGTGGGCGCCGCGGAGGACGGCGAGAACGAGGTCGCGGTCGAAGGTCGGGGACAGCGACCGGATCGAGTTCTGGAGGCGGGTCGTCCATGGCCGCCGGGCCATCATGTAGCAGATGGTGTCCTCCAGCTTCTCAGGGCCCCGCCGCTCTCCGCGCATCGGCCGCCGGGGTGGGTCCGCGGGCCCCTCATCCGAGGCAGCGCCGGCGGTCTCGTCTCCGGGCGGAGGGGGCTCGGAGGAAGGCACGGAGGAGAAGCCATGGAGGAGAAGGGGTACGGAGATGGGGCTTGTGGGCTCAGGGCTTGAAGGAGGGCTTGGATTTTGAAGGCGGGTTTGGCTGCGGAGAAGGCGAGGGCCATTTCTGCCGGTTGGCTGGTCCGCGAGGGTTTGGGAAGGAAAGGGAAGGAGGGAGGCGGCATTCTGTCTTTAACCTCGCCACGATCGGCAATTGGACCCGGACCGGACTAATCCCAGTCTCACCGGGACCCGTTAGGAGTTGTGGAGCTGGTTTAACGAATCCCGTTCTTTGATCGCAACATGGTCGAGTTAGGCCAAGATCAAACACGGACAGGCAAGAAAAACACGAAGAGACGGGACCCTTTCCATGTCGGGGTTGAATTAGAGGATCCGCCTGAAGGAATCGATCCAATCATGACGGTCGCATCATACATGGAAGTCTATGATTGGGAGGCTGGCTCTCCATACCATGCTAAAGTCGAGGACAAAAAGAAGTCGGCCTTTTTTATTTTTTGCTAAGATGGACTGTTCATACGCTCATCCCATGAACATCAAAAAAAAAAAAAAAAAAAAAAAAACCAATAAATAAAATATCTCCGAATGCTTACAAATAGAATTAAAACTGTTGGGATACGTACTTCGACCTTGACTGTAATATCTTCGGCTCCGATCGAGCTACAAAAGATGGGTGTCCATCAGAGATATGCATACACGATAGAGATGAAGATCGCTGGATATACCCTATCTATGAAGGTTCTTTACCCTTCGATCTTGGACAATCTATTTCAGAATGTCCTCGGCCGATCTATTTTAGATCAACATGCATTCTACAGTCTTCATAATCTCGGCTTTGGACGATCTATCGTAGTTTATCTATGATTGGGCTAAATTCTCAATCGACAGATCCACCTCTTCTTTTAAATTGAGAAAATTCAGATATAGTAGAATTCTCCATGATCGAGTCTTTCATAAAAGAAAAATATCTTATCCGAATCAATCTGTGTGATAAATCTAGAAGATAATCAGGATTCTGAGACGGATACGACTTCAACTCCTTCCCTATAAAAAAAAGAGCTCCTGGACCCTCAAAGAAAGTTCTCCATTTTTCACTTTCTCCTTCTCATTGTTCTCCATCTCTGTCTTAAGGTCGGAGGGTCTTCACTGAAAAATACCATGGTGAGGACTTTTTGTAGGTACTCGGACGTGCTCTAGCGGCAGTGTCTTCTTCGGCCGTCTCCACCTCGACAGCCGATCTCAGACAGAGAGATTAGGATAGTGATGAAGAAAAAAAAATCATTAAAGAGAAGTTTTTATAAGATTGTCGGTTCGGTACAAAAATACCTCAGCAAATGCTGAAGTTCAAAAAAAGATCGAGGGAGATTAGGATAGTGACGAAGAAAAAGAGATTTCATTAAAGATAAGTTTTTATAAGATTGGTCGGTCCAGTACAAAAAATATCTCACAAATACTGAGGTTCACAAAAAGGATCGACCTGCGTCTAAGCTCGGATATGCTCGAGCTGAAGTACAAAAGTTTAAGCTCCCTCAGAAGTATGGAACTCCATGACCTCAGCATAGTCGGAGAGGATGATGACAATTGGAGGTGGAGCTGATGCAACATCTTCGATTGCTCGATCTTTATGAGCCGAGCTGAAGAGCTCTTCGACCTGTAGCCCTTCATTGCCGACCTCGCCGACCTCCTCCTCCCGTCCGACTCTAGGGGTCTGAGGTTAAGGTCAAGAAAGTGATTTCTGACCTTCTGCTTGAAGTCCTCGATCCCTATAAGTACGAAGCTGAGCCATACTCCACCTTGAGGTCTCAAAACTCGATCAAAGATCGGAAGGCTTCGACCACAGCAATCTTGGTGGCATCCAACTTCTCCTCGTACTTCTTCTTCTTGATCGACAGTCGAGATTCAGTGTTAGCCTAGGCTTTGGAGAGCTCAGACTCCAGTCGCTTCATTTCTTCCTTCAGCAACCTGGCCTCATCCTCGGCCTTCAGCTTCGATAGTTGGGCATCATTCGCCCTTTGGGTGGCCTGAGCGGCCTTATCTTCGGCTTCTCTTGAGATATACCGAGCTTCCTGCATCGCCTCTACAAAATGATCTATATGGTGGAAAAGCTAATAAAAAAAAGGAAAAAGGTCAGCACTAAATGATAAGATTGAAAAAAGTCGAGGAATGGAAAGGTTGTTGCTGATCTGGAGTATAGAATCGTATTAATCATGGACTCGGAATACGACCTTCGGCATTGAAGGCTTCAATATCGACTGACAGAAGAATCGATCGAACTAAAGACTGGGTAACTCGATAATCGCCAATGTCCTTCCTAGTGTTTTGGGCTTTGGCATCCAATAGAACTCCCATCGAAGGAGAGATTTCAACTGGTACGTCGGTCGGACGCGACGACATGCGTATCGAGATTCGAAGAGTGTCTGGACTCTGTTGGGACGAGGAAGCGGAAGGTCAGGGGGCTGCATCCCCTGCTACAACAGATCAGAGTGGCGCCACCACCTTTGCTGGTGTCGAAAATTCTTTCTTCAGAGCACTGCTTGGCTCTGAGGAACCCCCAGCTACGAGCAGGGTGAGGATGGCCTCAATTTGGCCGCATTAGGGAGTATGGGCTGCACTCGCTTTCTTTCTCTTTGCGGCCTGATGAAAATCCTCGATGTCTTTGAGATTCATTACTGCAAGAGAAATGAGGTTAGTCAGAAAAAAAAGAAAAAGGCTAAACTAAATGAGACATTGAAAAACTTACTTTTGGGGTCAGTCAGATTCAAACTGACCTTGAATAAAGTCTCCTCGGTAAGAAACTTGGACAATAGAGGGGGAGTAAGATCGAAGATCTGCACCAATACCTTCTCCTCGATGTCTGATAATATGGGAGCTCTGACCGTCGACTTATGAGGTCGATCTCATGATATGTTGAAGTCTCAGGATTGCTCGATTGAGATGAAGAAAAAATACTCCTTCTAGTTATGCACCGAGGAAGGAGTATCTTAGAAGAGACGATGTCCCTTTTGAGGAGAGGCTACCATCGCTTGACCTCTGTAGGATGCTCCTTCAATGTGAAATAGGTCCGAAAGGGATGGAAGGTCAGTTCAACCCCGAGAAGAAGGCAGTGGGTGAAAAAAGCTAAAATTTGATGCCATGAGTTCGATGCTATGCTGCAAAGACTTATTCTATACAAGTTCAGAAATTCTACAACTAAATAATGGAAGGGTAGCCGAAGATCGACTTTCAGAGATTCCTCGAGGAAGGGCCATCCGTTCTCTGGAAACGGCGACCTTCAGTTTGAATTCAACTGGGACTTGATATTTTAACCTAAGAATCTCCAAGTTCTCGGAGGTGAGGATGGAGTTTATTCTAAACGGACTGAAATTCGAAATTTCACTCACTTTGGGCTGACTCAAAGAATAAGCTACATCAGACTCATGGTTCGCATCCCTAACATCGTCTCTCGAGCTCCAAGTGCACAGAGATGAATTAGATGCACTCATAGGGGCAACAAGAAGCTGACCTACAAGATGAGGTGGTTGAGTAAGCAAAGGACAATGGCGACGTCAACAATAGTTCGGCTTCAATCGAGCGAAACTTCTAAGTGCCAGAGCTCCCCCACGTGGCAGAAACAGTAAAAATAAAAGTTACAGTGGTCCTATTTATAGAAAATCCGGACGGCTCCGATCTATTGGCGATTTATCTCTTTCTATCGATGTTCAACAAATGGCAGTCTCTGATTGGTCAGAGCATGGCTTCAGTGGATTCGAGGAATCAATGGTCCAAATTTGAAGAGGTTCATCTCAGGACATCGATCTTTGATACCTATCAACAGAGGATGGCTAGACGAGATTAGCCTCGATCTCAGACTGTTACTTTCTTTGGCTGACCTATCGAAAGCTCGACCTCGAGAGTGTGGGGCATCTGTTGTGGATATGTACCTCGACTTCGACTGTAATATCCTCGGCTCCAGTCGAGCTATAGAAGATGGATATCCATCAAACATATGCATACACGACAGAGATGAAGGTCGCCGATATACCCCATCTATGGAGGTTCTTTATCCTTTGGCCTTGGACGATCTATTTTAGATCGTCCTCGATCGATCTATTCTAGATCACTTGAGATCAATATGAATTCTATAGTCTCCATGACCTTGACTTTGGATGACCTATCATACTTGTCCACGATCGAGCTATATTCTCCATCGACAGATCCGCTTCTTTTTTTAAATTGAGAAAGCCAGATAGAGTGGAATTTCTCTGTGATGGAGTCTTCCGTAAAAGAAAAATATCTTATGCAATCAATCTACGTGATAAATTTGAAAGATTATCAGGACTCCAAATGGATACGACTCCAACTTCTCTCCAATAAATAAAAGAGCTCTGGGACCCTCAAAGAAAGTTCTCCACTCTTCACTCTCTCTTTCTCATTGTTCTCCATCTTCTGACTTGAGCATCGGAGGATCTTCATCGGAGAATACTCCGATGAGAACTTTTTTAGGTACTCAGATGGTGCTCCAATGGTAGTCTCTTCCTTGATCATCTCCATCTCGATAGTCGATCTCAGGTAGGAAGATTAGAAGCAACAAAAATTAATCCATAGTATGTCTATAAAGCACTCAGTGATGAACAAAGCCATCCAATCCATCGTCCATTTGTCTCTCAATAGGTATGCCTTGCAATAAATACGATGCACTACCTCACTAGATGTCAGATGCCCTATAAGAGAGGGCGATCATCGATCCTCTTATTTTGACTTTACATCCATCCAATCACGCAATAGAGTCATCATCCAAAATGATGGACTCAGTTTTCAAAACATGCCAGATATAAATGCAGCCTTCCCAAACGACCCTTAGCTCTACTTTCAGGACCAAAGTATCGAAGATCATATTTCTCCTTATTATCAAAAATCTCAAATTCGGGCCTCTAATCATAATCTTGCTCCACCTCTATTATCTTTATCAATCACATTACCATTGAAGTTGACTTTAAGAAAACTTGGAGGTGGGGGCTCCCAATGGAAAAGATCGCCTGAGGTGCTACACGAGCAGTAAGAGAGTCCCAGGTATCCTAAACTTTGACACTTTAGTAAATCGATAATCTCTATTTCTTAAATCAAGTTCTCTCGATTATAAGCCTTGGCGGTTGATTGTTGCCCTCGAAGATCCAAAGTATTCATGGCTCGCCAAATATGATTTGCAATATAAGCTTCCTTGATGGCTATCATTTTAGAATACGGCTTGCGGGCATTGGTCCTCAACTATGTTAGGAACAACTCTGTGGTGGTCTCTAAGCAAAGAACCTCTTAAAAGGCGCTCGTGAATCTCCACACCTACACTGCCCTTTTGCATTGAAAGAGGATGTGCTTAATGGACTCCATCGTATCACCATAAGGGTAGTCTAGGGGGATATCCTATCCATCCCCCTCCTTCTCAGGAACCCTCCTAGTTGGAAGGCAACTATAGGTCACCTTCCATATGAACAAGGGGATCGAGTCTCTACATCCACACACTATCTTGCCCCTATGTTGGCTCACCTCTAAAGAGGTTATATATATCCCTAGTCCTCACCTTTGAGCTAGAGGTGGATTTCAAATCTATGTATTAGGAGAAGCATATCGTGGGCCCACAACCATCCAGATCCTCTTCACTAGCTACTCTTAAAAGAGTTAGGTGAGCAGAGCAATGTTCCACCTCCTATCAAGCAGCAAGAGATTGTTGATTTGCAAGCTGTCCATCATCCCCACATCAAGTGTGGTCAGCCACCATCTCAATAGGACATCAACGCCCAAGCATCCCTTATCACATCTATACTCTACCCATCTTCGATCATCCATCTCGTATTTATCATCACCATCAGAGTGTGCACATATATCTCCTCTAAATGAGAGAATGATACTGACTAGTCCGGATGCCATCTTCAAAGTCCATGCACTATACTTAGCTCTCATAACTATATAGAACAGGTTTGCAGGCTCAAGTGAAGATTTAGCAGCATGTTTGGCGAAGAAGGCCTCTCTCTTGACCAATAGCGACTTGATGCCCAAGCCTCCCCCTCGTAGTAGCTGACTAATCGAGCCCCAAGCTACCAGATGAACCCCACATCCATCACCATATGAGCCCCGAAAGCTTTGAAATATCTGCTCCATCCTTGAAATCGAGGTTGGTAGCAAAACAATGTTGGACAAGAGATAAACCAGCATGGACTAAGAACAGATCTCATCAAAGTTAGCCTACCCATCATGGAATGGGATTTGGTCTGTTAACTCTCCAACTACTCCTGAATACTCAGCTCAAGTGTAGTGCACTTTGTCCTCCGAAGGTACCACCTAGTAACATTAAGGCCACTCTTGTGCCCTAATCCTGAGGCACTCCTTGATATTCTGCTTCACTTGTGGCTTTGTCTTCGAGTTGAAGCAGATGACCAATTTCGAAGAATTTATCTATTATCTTAAAGTAGCATAGTAATCATCCATAATCTTTTTGAAGGCTAACGCATTCTTCCTGGAGGTCTGCTTTAGTAAGAGACAATCATATGTAAAGGACAAGTGTGAGATGCTCCCAAGGCTGGAGCATAGACTTCCAACACCTGAGACACACACCTCCTACAAGGCACGAAAAAATGCATGATATACAAATGATGAACAAGTATGGAGATGAGGAGCAGCCTTGATGAAGGCCAATGGATGAATGATGAGGAAAGCATTAATCATTAATATCTTTGACCGAATGCCTTAAAAGAATGATACTTGATAAATTATTATGATCATTGCCTGTAACGTAGTAGGCTTCTCAAAAAAGCTCTATCTCTTCTTTATCATGTTCTCTTCCCTGACAATCTAAAGAAATGTTAGCCACATTAGCTGGCGTTCTCTCCTCTCAACATGCTCTTAGGCTAGAGGTCCAACTATTGGTTGTTGTATCTATGCCCACTTCACCAAAGCAGATCTTTTGGTGAAGGCCTTCCGCTCATGGGGGCACTGCTTTGATTGATTTGGATGTAAAGTGTCGAAGGATAGGTACTGCTTGCCTTGTTTGAAAAAAGTTCCTAATAAAATCTTGTTGCTTGGAATGTGATGTTGAGTGGGCTCTTGATTCATGCATGGAATGAGTGCGGAGGTGCTAGAATTGTTCTCTTGAAAGATCACAGGGGAAGCACCACATTCAGATGATATCACCTTTGTTGGCATTCTCCATGCATGCAATCATTATAGTCTTGGGTCAAAAATTTTTCCATGAACCAAGATTGTATAGATTGACTCCCAAGGTCGAACATTAATTATGCTTGCATGGTGGACCTCTTGGATAGCATAAGACGGTTAGAGGAAGCTAAGGCTTCGATTAGGGTAATGCCCGTCTACCCTAATGAGATCAAATCGAGTCCCTCCTCATCTTGTGAATCTTCCATACATATAAATTTATTATTGGCTCGTATACATTCATTGCCACTACTTATTAATTTGACCTTTTGATGGACCATCTTCTCAATAACAATACCAAATGCAAGCCAAATGCATCTTTTGTCTGATGATGAGTGTCGATTTTTTCGGATTAGTCTGCTGCGATCGAAAGTGAATGTTTGACCTACAAATAGGAGAGAACACACCAAAGATTACTGTTTCTTGATCTGATAGGGGAAATCCTTCAATGCCTAAATTAAGTTGAGTTTTTAGGAATAGTAGTGATCTTAAAGAACTATGTAGAGTGGAGTAAGAGAAAAAAATCATAACCAAAGATCTCTTGAGTCCTGTATGGATAGTGGAACAGAATTATTGCTAAAAAAAAATGGGATCGCTATAACTATTAAGTGTGCAATAACTACTTAGATGTGCCATAATTACTTAATGTATTGTAATTAGTTAACATGCAGTGTGAGCCATGATCGTCCTATGCCTCACAACTATGTGGGGTTGTAACCACTTCCTTTGACGGGCTTTAAGCAATTTTCATATATTTTCAATTAGAGACATGTGACCCATTATTGTCGATTGGCTAGCTCGATTGTCATTGTTTGTTGGCCAATCTGGTTGGACACGAGCCGATGAATGCAGCCACATCACAAGCCTAACACATGTTTGATATTGAGGTATTTTTGATGGCTTGGTCGTGATTGAAAGAATTGATAGTTTTAGTTTGTTAAATAAAATTATAATATTTCGATTGTATTGAATTATGTAAAATCACAACTCTTGACACTCAAAAATAAGCAATAGTTTTATTTGCTAGGGATCGGATTGAATTAGATCGTATCGTATTGGGTCGAGCAATAGTAGGGTTGGAAATGGGCTCATGTAGGCCTGAGGTACATTGGGCTGGCCAACTTTGGATCAGGCTGTGGGTAGGTCTGAAAATTTCAAATCAAATTTGGGTTCAATATAGAGTCCATTTGTGTTTTCGGGCTAGATTTGGGTATATCATAGGCTTTGTTTTAATCTGAGCCTGATAAGGCCCAAAATGGAGCCCATATTCAGGCCCAAACAGGTTTCAAATCTTCCTTAAATCTTGATGCTCAGTTATTGAATATAAGTATTTTCAGGCTTGTATAGAATCGCAAATTAGTTGGATGTGATTATTAATGAAAAAGCCGTTTGTGAATTAATGAACTGAAGTCTACTCCAAGATTTGGGCCGGCCCAATTAGATTCGGGCGATCCTATGTACGGATTCGGCTGAAGTCTGGATCTGTAAAAAGTTTTCGGACCTAAATGTGATCCAAAGTCCGATAACAAATGTCAGACCGGGCGCACGTAGGGGTGTGGCCGGCCCGGTTCCAACCCAACAGGCATCCCTTCATCTAAGGCTAGGCGAGTCCGAAGAGGTATACTTGTGGATGCGGCTCTCTTCCACCGCGAAGAAGCGAGTTCCTTCATTTCTCCGTGGTGCTGCCGCGACCTCTCCATGGCCTCCTCTCCCTTCGTCGCCCTTGCTCTCTACCCCGCCTTCTTGGAGGTCCCACCTCTGATCTCCTCCATTCCTCCCCCTCCTCCCCCTCGCGCGCATGCCCTGGCACTGGGCCCCTCTTTCCCCGCGTTCTATCACCCACAAAACCCTAGCTTTCTCGATCGATTCTGGCCGTCGCATAAGCTCAAGCAGCTGCCTCTACCGCGGCCTCATGGTATGGCACGCCGCCGGGTGGCGCCAGAGGGAGACCTCGGCCTCCCGAAATGATCTCATCATCAAATTCTCCGAGGTCGTGAAGCACTTCTCCGAGAAGGACCCTTCTTCTTCTTCTTCTTCTTCCGTCCCGGAGGTCGGCGCCCGGCCTCGCTGGCCCCACCCCTTCGACTACAATAGCCTGATGAAGGCCTTCAGCCATGCCGGCGAGGTAGAGGAAGTCCTCCGGCTCTTCCGCGAGATTAAGGAGGACTTCCATTGCCATCCGGACGTCGTGTGCTACACCACGGTGGTCGATAGCTTGGTGACGGCCAACCGCCCGGAGGAGGCCTTGGCCGTTTTCGAGGAGATGGTCTCCTCCGGGGTCATCCCGGACACCGCCGCCTACACGGTCCTGGTAAAGTTGTATTCTTGCTATCTGAAACGGTTCGATTCGGCGTATGAGGTCATCCGATGGATGGTGAAGTGTGGCTGCGTCCCTGACGTGATCACCTACTCCACTTTGATTGCCGGTCTCTGCTGGGCTGACAGGGTCGAGGAGGCGTTGGGCGTTTTGGATCAGATGCTGGAGGAAGAATGCCGACCCAATGTTCATACTTACACGCCTATCGTCCAAGCTTATTGCTCCAGGGGAAGGATTGAAGAGGCCAGGAGGCTGGTAGATGCGATGGACGCCATTGGCTTCCCACCGAACACCGTGACCTATAACGTACTCATCCAGGCCCTCTGCAAGATCAGAGCATTTGACGATGTCGAGAAGCTTTTGGAACATAGCGATGCCAAGGGTTGGAAGCCTGATGTGGTTACGTATTCCATCTACATGGATGGCCTCTGCGAGTCCGGAAGAGCTGACAAAGCATGGGAGCAGTTGCAGGTGATGCTTGGAAATGGATTGCGTCCCAATGCTGTGACCGTCAATATTCTTCTAGATTGCCTTTGCCGTGGTTCCAAGGCTTCCGAGGCTAAGTGCCTGTTGGAGAGGAGCGCAGAACTGGTGTGGGATGCTGATGTCGTTAACTACAACACCGTGATGAGCAGGCTTCGTGATGCCGGGAAATGGTTGGCTGTTCTAAAGCTCTTCGCTGACATGACAAAGAAGGGAATTGCTACAAATAGCCGGACATTTAGCATTGTGATACACAGCCTTTGCAAAGCTGGAAAGCTTGACTGCGCAAAGTGCATCTTCAATAGCAGGGGGTTTGTTGCTAATATTGTGACATATACCACTCTAATTCATTATTTTTATGTGGGGGGAAAGGTGGATGAGGCACGTGCCCTCTTTTATGATATGGTCGAGGAGAATGTTGTTCCTAATCAGATCACCTACAGTGTCATGATTAAATGCCTTTGTAGAGAAAGAAAATTTTTGGAGGCTATTGGCTGTTTTTACAGGTCCCTTGAAGATGGATTCTCACCAAATCTGTTTGCGTGTTTAACTTATTGGTTGGTCAGGGGTAAAAGACTTATGGAAATACTAAGCCTGTTGCAATGGATCTTGAAACAGGGTTATATCATAGATTTCTGTGTAGTCCGTGGATTGATCAATGCATTTTGCAGGGAGGGTTGTTGTCAAAGTCAAGAGATATATATACTCTGCCATGTTCTGGACAAGATACTTGGAACAAGATAGATGAGCTTTAGGCATTGTCTTCTGTAGATCTATTCCATGGGTCGTACTTGCTTATGTAAGGTACTTTTCTTTGTCACAACATTTAGTATTCTCAGCACTTACAATTGATATAGAGCTTCAATGGATGCCTCAGTGTAAATTGTCTTTTAATAGTAGTAAGTTTCGTGGAGTATTTTTGTTTTTGTTGGTTGCATCATTCATATGTGCATCTCGTAGTGTCTGGTGTCACAGATGAACATGTCTTGAAATTTCTCATCAAGTGATATGTTATTATAGCACTCTAATAAAGATAGCTAAATACCAAGTCTCAATCATGAATTCTTGAGAGAAAAATCCTAAGCAGCAATTAGCCTCTAAGCACGCATAAGTTAATCAGACCAATCCTAATGATCATGCACCAAGACTGACCAAGATACAACTAAATCCCTGTAGTTGTGTACTTTAGACATTGGAGATGCAATGACCTTTTGCTAATTTGATGCTAAATGATTGAGCAACAGTTTCTTGTTCCACCATTCATATTTGTGCAGGCCACCTAAATGAGAATGTCTTTTAAATTATAAAACCTCAAATTTTTTTCCCAGTGTGGAGTGCAAACCTATCCAGTCTCAACAAAAAATCATTGACCTTATGCCCCTGGTCCTTGTACGCTGCCTAACCTTTTTTTAACTTGAACTGGCATTGCCCATGATATCCCTCTTCATAATTAAGGTTCATAACTGATGAGTAAAATTGTCAGAGACTTGCTCAGAGTTTCAAATGGTGAAGGTTCCCGTACAAAGCAGCAGTTCAAGAAAAGGAGGAAAAGAAGAAATCTTGAATTTAAAAGGATTTGAAGAAACGCAGAAGTCTGAAAATGGAGTAGGGTTTTTGTAGTGAAAATTTGGGATTTGGTTATTTTGTTATTCAATTAAGGTTGAAAGAGAATGAGAAAGATCTCTATAAACAATCAAACAACGGCAAAATGATTTCAAGGTGCTAGGCATATGGAGTATGGCAATTGCGACAATCTATTATGATAAATATCAAGTTGATGGAAAAATACAGAGTGTACTTTCAAAAGTTGTTGAATAAGGAGAATGCTACAAACATGGATAAGTGTTTTTCACTTTTAGAGTTAAACAGAGATGTTGAGGCCTTAAAGATTACAACATATGGCCATTAGATGCTAGGAGATGGAGCATAAGGCCTTGTATGTTCTTAGTATTTAACGGTGGCATCATAAGACATTCGGATTCCCATTGAAGCAAAGTTTGCAGCATTGGTACCTGACTATGTAGATAGGTGACCGGTACAGTATTGGTACCGTACCAAACCCTACTGCTATACCAAAAAAATATATTTTTCTTCTTGGTTTTCAAAGTTTTCAAGCTTCCTTTATTTAGTATTCTAGTGAAATAGGATTTTATGAGTTCACTTTTCCATGTTTAAATGTAATATACTTCATTTTTTTTAAAAATGTTCCATACTTAAAGAATGGTGTGACTTTATAGTACATGTTCAATTAACTAAGTATAATATTGAATGCAGAATAGTTATATTAAAAAATTGTAAATGCAACATACATACATATTTCCTCAAGTGTGGGGCTGCCTGTCATAGTGAAATCACCTTCAATGGTGATAACCACTTACCATCTTATTGTGCTGCGACTTGTTATTCTTTCTTTATTCTTTTTGCTTTTTGGTTCCATTGCTGAGCACCAAATATTGAAATTTTTTAAAATCACTCATCATCAAAACCCAAAAATGGCTGCATCAGTTATACTATGCATCTGCCATTATCCATGAGTTTTCATAGGTTATTTGATTTTTTTAATTTAAATTTAGTGAAAACATTTAGAAAATTCTCAAAAATTCATAAAAAAAGTGTTAGTTGCCCAAAAATTACTTCTAAACTATATTTATGATTCTAATTTCCACAATTTTTTATTGCATTATTATTTTTATATTAAATTTAAAATATGTATAAATTGCACAAATATCAGAAAAATACAATACGTGTTCTAAAAGATATCTAAAACATTTTTACATGCAATGGAGATTTCATGATTTTTTTGAATTAATAGTAATTTTGACTACTTTTCATTAGAAATAATATTTAATTTAAGTAAAATCTCAAAATTTAATTTAGTTTTGGCTAATATATCCTGATATGAGTACTGCATATATATATTTTTCAGCCTATATTGAGCACTAGTAGTCTCATGAATTTAAAAAATACTTTAAAGTTGGGCTTTATTGAAGGAGTGATTAATTTTCGAGTCCATATTAAGCACTAGTAATCTAATGAATTTAGGAAATACTTTAAAGTTGGGATTCATTGAAGGAGCTGTTAACATATCAAAAAATTAATCAAATTTTTATAAAAAAAGGCAGCAGATAGCATGCTAGAACCTGAACATTAGGTTAATCTTTGGATTCTAACATCATCTTTATTTTTTTCTATTAATTTTTATTAAAAATATATTTCTAATCAAATATAAATAAATATTAAAAATAAAAATTTAGAATATTAAAAATCAAATATTTTTCTATATTTTTTCAATTTTTGCTCATTTATAGAATGAAATAAAAAAAGAAATGGGAAGAGGAGGTTTGGGAAAATACCTTGCTAGAACATTAGATTTGCCCTCCTTGCTCACTCCTCTACTCTCTCCCTCTTTCTCCTCTCCTCTTTTTCCCCTCTTATATTGGTTGTGGATGAAATTGGGGAGAGAAAAGGGTGTGGTGACCTTTTTTCCCTAAATTATTTTTTTTGGGGGGAGGAAGATCTAATCGGGCTCATACCAAGTCCTAACTAGGCTGAACCACTTGAAATTGAGTGGTTCCGGGCAGTTTAGCTTGGTAAGGATCAGTTCACATCAAGGTTCACCTAACAGAGGGGGAAAAGTAAAAAAGGGAGAGAGGGAGAGGAGGGAGGGAGGGAAGAAGGGAGAGGGCTGAGGGTTAAACCCTAACTGTAGCAGGGGGAGGGAGAGGGGAGGGAGGGTCGAGGAATCCCTAACCCTAGCAGTGGGAGAGAGGGATGCTTAAATTTCAGGCCGAAATCATGAACTATCCTGGTTTGTAGTTGGCATGATATGGTATAACTGAACTGGGTGGTTTGGTTCGATACAACAATCCTTGCATTGATATGGGTACAATGATAGATGAATTTTGTTATCATTTTTGAAATCTATTACACGAGATCGTGAGGACTAAATGCATGCTGGATGATGACAAGACCATAGCTGAAACAGTCTATAAGGGTAAAGATGGTGTGGCATCAAGCTTAAGAATCGCACTCTAAAATTATGGGAGAGGGTAGTAAGAATTAGAACTTAGAAGTAAGGCAAAAAGGATTTTGGAAGATGGATTAAGCTTAACTCTAGGAAGGGCAATCATCTACATTTAGTGATTAAAAATTTTGAACAAAAGAAAAAACACAAACATGCTTTGGGGTTGATGATACATTATAAAGAGAAATTATTAGGTAGGCGGTGTGAAAATAGGCATATCGAATGAGTTTATTAATGGGGTCAAGGATGTGTACAAAAGCAACGATGGAATGCTTATATATATATATATACATATTAAAGTCAAAGTATGCCTTCATCAAGTGTGAGCTTTAAGCCCCAAACTTTAACCCTAAAGCCTAAGCCCAAACCTTAGCATTCTTGTCGACTCACATACCTTCTAACATTGAAGAGAAGGCCCCTGGATGCAAATTGTTTGCCAATGATTTGTTTTGCTTAATGTGACAGGAGAAGGAATACATTCAATTGGAAGTGCAGAATGATATCTAGAGAGTAGATCCGATGGATTGTATTTGATGCAACTTTAGCTGGATCTTGGAAAGCACTAAGGATGTTTTATGGAATACTATTAAAGTTAGTTTTGCTTCTTTTTGATTGTTCCAACAGAAGTTGACCTTGTAGACAAAATGTCTCCATTGAGTTTAAGGCATGTGGATGAAGTGGAGATGCACCTCTGTGGTGTTATGCGATCACCAAATTTTGTTGTGCCTAATGGGAAATTGGAATAGCAAAAGGCTTCATCATAAAATTACATGTCTTGTACAAGAAGGGCTCACAAGCATAAGGTGTGCATTGTGGAGATGAGGATGTTCAGATTAAAGTCTGGTAGAACCAAGAGAGGTGGTGTTTGTTAGGAGTTTGCAGAGAAGATTAGTAATGAATCCATAGACAACACGAGGGAAAAAATTGTGTGAGATGGTATGGACATATGCATGTAAGCTAAAGATGGCCTTGTTTGCTTTGGAGGAGGCTTAGTTTTAGAGGAATGGGGGAGGAATTGAGAACTTGAATTAAGATAGTGAGGAATAATCTGAAGAAACTTTTCATTTTGGTCAACCTGATCAATGACAACGTGAGATCCATGTAGTGGACCCCTATATTATAGAAATAAACCTTGTTATTTGTATGCACTGACATGTAGTTAAATATGTAGCTTTGCTAGTTGTTCATACTGTGGTATTAAATGATCCAATGATGACTGCATCTCTATTTTCTTTCTTGGGCTATTCTCGTTTTATCTTCAATCGTATGAATCGCCTCAATGGTGATAGTGCACAATTTGTTAAGCTTTTGCATTAACACCATACAAACTGATTCCGGTGTTTTCTTTTTTCTGCTGGGTTTCACTTTATCATGTTTCAGCATATGTTCCTGTCCCTATAATTGGTTCTTGATTAATCTAACTAACCTAATGTACTTTTTCTAATAACATTTCGATAATTCAGTTAACAAATCTGAAGTTTGCCAGTAGTCTAGATTGGTCACTCAGTTTTGTTAAACTTTTGATTTATGATCATCCAAAAAGCAGCTGAAGAGATACCCTATAGTCTCACTCAAGGTGGTCATGTTGCGAAATGCATGAATGGCATGGAGCATTCATCATACATTATTTTGATCAGAACCTGTCAAGCCATACTGGTCTAATGACTATAATGATGGTATTTTCTGCTACTAGATCTCAGTGCCTTTCCAGATTCACAGGCTAGGAATTCAATGGGTAAAGTGAATTTTTCCTGCAAAATCTCGTGGACTCATTTGTGGACATCTGAACCTAATAACATGATGAGTTCATTAAAAATCTTATACTGAAGTCATTTTTTGTGATCCAGATGACATGGTGGTGCTTCAGCCAAGAAAGAGCAACTGCTTGAAGCCAGCAGATGTACTGAACTAAGGAAGACATATACCATTGGATAGAGAAATCGCAGATCGAGGGCACGCATCTTGAGCAAGTTATTGCATTGACCAATTGACCAGGCAAGGAGCATGGGCTTTTATAGCAAAATTTCAGGTAGCATGCTCCTTGGCTCAAGCTTTTTGCAGGTTTATGAATTAAATGCAGCAAGGAATGCCAGTTATTGGGAATATGTCCAGTTTTTTTTACCTGCTTTGTACTAAAAAAAATTAATATTTTTTTATTATGAGCTGGGTGGTCCTAAGAGTGGTGATGTCTTATCTATTTCTCATGTTTGTTTATCTTATTACCATCTTAGCCTTATAGCTAATTTATCCATTTCCTCTCTTTTTAGTTGTGTCTGAGAAATTTATTTAATTGTATTTCCGCAGATTGTTTTCTATAGTAAATGCATTCTACTTAAAGAATCTGCCGGACAGTGTGGCTCAAGATTGTCTGGACAAAATAGTTGAACATAAAATGAGATAAATTATGTTGCCTCATGCTAAGTCTGGACATGAAAAGGGTACAGCTGGCAAGTGTACATTTTGCGGAGCAGCCAGTTGCTGAAAAGATACTCAGTAGCAATGAGAGAGGTGATATATTCTGTTTGACATCAATATTCTGATGCAGTTGTCCCACGTGATTATGCCAAGTTGGTTGACTTCCTGATTGTTTTCGTGCAACAACTCTATCTGATGAGAAATGGGCTCAATGTTGACCGTTCAGGATTCATTCTACCATCACCATTTGAGGTGCCTGTATTTCTCTAGCTGCAAGCTGTAGAACAAATATGGTATGCACTTCTCTTGCCTTAATGTGCCCAAATTCTGAAAATGTATGTACATTGCATTTACCTCCTGTTGCCATTTTTTATTTCTTTTTTCGTAATATTTTTTGCTGATAGCACTTATAGTTTCTATCATGTTGTCATTGCTTGCAAAATCATATTGCTCTACCGATTCTTCTTGTACATTGTCCTGCTTTAGAAGCTGGAAGCAGATGAATCTCTTTGCCTATGTCCATCTTATCATCTGTATTTTGTGAACACGAAGACTTCATTGTTTTTTGGAACCATTGCTCTTTGCAGCGACTTCATATTGCGATTGCACAATGTCACTCTTCTTAATTCAACTGGTATTTTATCCTTTAGATGGTTATCAGGTTAATTAACTTTGTCTAAATGCAGCACAATGCCCATGCTGCCTTTATTGCATGGATCAGTGCAGGAACCTTTTCTCTTCCTTTTCTTCTCCCCCTCTTGACGCCTCTTTAATGTTCTTCTGCTGCAATATGTCCATAACTTGGAATGCCTCGACAGCATAATATGTTACAATGTTAATATCTCAAGCATTTCAAAACAGGATGCTGCTAGCCATGGTTAAGGATATAAGTTTCTTACCCTAGCAAAGTAACAATTAAAGCAAAAGTTTTCCATGATAGTGATATACTTGATTTAGGGTTTTGATGATATCAAGAGTTGATGTTGTTTGGCATACCTATAGTTGAACTGATAGAAGAAATTTTGTTCCATTACATGTCCTAGAATCACCTTCTCATGCTTGCTAAACATATGAAACAAACCATAGTGGAGATATTGTATCTTCAAGGAACAAAAGAAAAAAATGAGAAAAATGTGCCAAGCATTTCTTTTAACATCATATAGAGTGAGATCCAGTGCCCTTTTTTTTTTCATCCTCTTCACCACATATCCATGCTTTCCTTAAGGGACAGTTAGCAGGACATGGCTCTTCAAAAAGGTCAGGCGCCATTTAGAGTAGGGTGATGAAGGGCTGTGGGATGAGGTTGTTGGGTTGGATTGTGATTCTAATCTTATGCCGCTGGTTTGGTCATCATAAAGTATCTAAGAATGTCATATTGTATTAGAAAGGTTGGGTTTGTCTCGATGAACGAACCTGCCTAGAGCCCTTTCACTGTACACCTTTTTTTTTTTTTTTTAAATGTCTTAAAAATATAGAACTTTGACTAAAATTCTCCATCTTCAATTACTGGATTAAGTGTTTCCCCTTCTCGTCATCTGTCTCAACCTGCACAACAGGCCAATCTGGTCTTGAAGGGTTGTTGCAGGTATGACCATTGTGGAATTAAATTATGTCCCAGAAGCCTAGAATGCTCATGTTTGGGCCTGGCTCATACTGACAGCATTTAAGCCTAATAGGTTGATAGTGCAAGTGTCTATATCCAGGTTGGGCTGCAAAAATTGTTCCAACTTCTCACCTTCTCACCTTCTCACCTTCTCATTTCATATTGAGCTGGCACGTTTAATGAAGTAGACATGCATAATACAGCTTCTATTTCACTTCAGTCAAACAGAAACTTAGTTAGAGTTCATGAGTCAACATATAATAGTTCAACTGGATCTCAGGCTGAGGCTTGAGATTTTTCTTTTTAGGAGTCAAATTCACTCCAAGTTCTGTAGTCAGACTGGTCAATTTTCAACTCAACCTCATGAGACTAAAACAGAAGAAATGATCAAAACTTCCAGGTATTATTAATTTTATACATGCTAATTAACAAAATATCTTCATTAATAATACTTGGACAAAACGATATAGCATTTTGTAGATTATTTCAACAGTTTCCTGAAAAATATTCTGGTATTATTTATTTGCTAAGGAAAAATATGGAGGATGGTAACTTAAGGGCATCTAGCCCAGCCCTTGTTAGAAGCTTTCATGGAAAAGAGAGAGAACCACAGTGGGGTCTGTTGAAAAGGTTTAAAAATGGGGGGAAAAAAAAGAAAGAGGGGTTTTTGCATTTTTGCACATCTACCTCAGAGATAAGGTTGAGATGGAAAAGGGGTAGTACACATGTTGATCAGGACAAACCTTCTCTACCATAATAAGAGAGAGACAAGACTAGTTGAAGGTAGGCAGCGATGGGCCCAAACTCCAAAAATCTTACAGAGGTGTGTTGTTAATGGATCGGTGCCTTCATCATTGTAGAAACCAACAAATTATTGGAAAATGTAGGTTAGTAGAGATGATAGTAAAACAAGGGAAAGTGATTCAAATTAATATAGAATCTAAAATGTGTTCCTGATGACTTGAGAACAGAAACTATATTATGCAAGATTGTCGTGTAAGCTTATACTTCATCACACTTATATTTTCTTGAAGTATTATTGGAATGAGGCCTATGCTGACTTCAGAGCAGAGTTTGAGATCTTTTCTTATCAGTTCTGATTAGAAAAAAGGTTTTCACCAACCAGTCTTTCATCACCGAGGACTACAAAGATAATTTACTAAATTAAGCTTGCAAAATAAATTTTGAGGTTTGATCCATTAACAGACTAAGTTAGGTGGGCCGATTAATATCCTTTCTGCACTATTGAAGTGAAATTTGGCTCTAAACCATTGCCATCTACCTACTGTTATTAGTCCTCGAGACATGTAAAACAGCATGAAAAAACACTACCAAAAGAAGTTAATTTGACTGATTACTGTGTTCTCCATTTGTAACCGTTTCTCGATTTGTGTCTATTACCAACTTAAGTGATGGGTGAGTTCATCAAAGTTATTGTTAGAGGTCTCCACCTAACAAAGCTCAAGAGGACCTGAGAGTCTTTTTCACGATCTAGCTTGTCTCTGGGGTAGTGAAGGATTGCCTGTGTTGACTTTTGGAGAAAGTTGAAGTCTTCCACAAGAATTCATGGTGGCTGGCTGAGAGGGAACAATATGATAAATTGGTTGGATTCAATAAGAATTGTAATGGGGTCTATAGGGACCTAACTTGAGTGCTTTCAGGGTTTAAACTTTCGTAATTTCCATTATATTTTTTTGAGAGAACTGTTGTAACCTGACAAGCGCAAGCAGAACTTTCGGCAGCACAAGTAATGCTGATATTAAGACTATTATTTGATGGCAGTATTTTCTGACACTTCAAAAAGCTTATGCAATTTGTCAATCTTCTCGTGATTAACTCCTGTAATGGATTCCATGATGAATTGATCACTTTGGGATGGTGATTATGGAAAAAGAAGGTAATAGACAACATCATGTATGCAAAGTACTTTTGTAGTGGAATATGCACAGATGATTGAAGCATTGTGGCAAGACAAACCATCTTGGGTGGTGGTTTGTGGGTTGTGACTCAGCTTAGCACATGGCTCTTCTTCGACCAACATCATCAAGCTACTTACCATCTGAAGGCAACTGATCAAGCATGCCTGATCCCTTCAACAGAAAGACGTGAGGGTACGCATGGTTGCCACTAGGCATCAACATTAGCACCGTTTCCTACCTGATGTGATGATGATGATGATGATGATGATCTAGGGCCCTAATCTTGGTGTTGCGCGATGCTGGCCATATGTCATGATGATGAGGGCTACATCAATATGGCATGGAGCTTTGGCCCGGACACTAGAAAACAAACAAAACCCTAAACCCTAAGCTGCCATTCTCCCATTATGGCCGATGTCCCCACCTTCGCGGTCTTTGATGTACCATGTGAGGAATAGCAACAGTGGGCAATAGTCCCAAGTCATAACACATGACAAGATCACGGTCCCTCCCTGAATGAGTATGTTATTTTCTCAACAGTCATGTTTTTTTATCTATTCTGAAAGAAGCTCCTTCTCTAGCTAAAAAGAGAGAAGCTCTTTCTTTCTTTTTTGTTTAAATCTAAGGAGAGGGAAAAAAAGAAAAAAAAAAAAAAAAAAAAAAAAAGGGAGAATGAGAAAAGAAAGAAAATATGACTTCTCACTTTTGAGTTTACATTACAAAAAATCGCATAATTGACCTGATGAATAACCAACTGCGAATCATCAATCTTGCATTAGCTATACAGTGCGATGCCCCTCTAATAGACCTAAATCCTAGCTGTATCTTTCGGTAAAAGTATATAATGGCCAGTCTTTCACCGATACTAGAGTTTATGGGTACCCTTTTTTATTGGCAACTCGGTTAAAGTATGGAATATTATCAACCCATTATATGTCAAGTTTGAAGTGACCTACCAGTTTTTCAGCCAACGAATTGTCCTACTCAAAACTTCCAATGCTCGAGTCTGATAACTGAGCTATAAAATAACTGGCGCGCCCCGGAGCATACAAAATTTCCATCATCCCGTGCCAGTTTTTTCCACACAGCGTCGACTTTAAGCTAGGTGCTCTCAGTTGCTGCTGATCCATCAGTCTTCCATCCTCTTTCGCCTACTTGTTTTCACTCTCAGTCCTAGCAGACAAGCATTCCACGGACAAATTCGAAGGATGGTCGGTGGTTGGAGTCAAAAGACGGGACAAACTGCTTTTGGTTCTGTCCTACTTCCACTTCCTTATTTTTCTTGAAAGGCCAGCAGTAGGACCACCCGGGTGGCTGTTACCAAGGAACTTCTACTACTTGGCTAAAACCCAGGGATGAAAAACTTGGCGACGATTTTTAGTTTGTGGTTTGTGTTGAGAGATGGTGGATATTGCATTGCATATCAGTAAATTTTATGCTTAATTCTTAGGAGTTCAAATGTTACGCTGGATTCTTAGGAGTACAATTTTATGCTTAATTCTTGAAGAGTAAATTAGAGCATTGTCACACTTTGAAACAATCTTGAGCATTCCACCCTGAAGCTACTAGGTTATTAGACGGTTGGTCTGCACCGTCTTCCCCACAAGTGTGTCAGGAGCGTTATCCTGAAGTCAATCTTGTGCTTGCTCGTAGTTGTATCTAAGATGTATGTTCAGTACGAGGGTCCCTTGTTAAGCAGTGGTAAGATGTACAAAGATCTAGATCTTCAGCTTCCCGAGATTAAGCTATAAATCGAATACTGCAACCATAAACCGAAACATGAATCAAGTGAATCAGGGCACCACGTGGTTATTTATCCTATTGCGGCCAATTCCCCCGTCGTCCGATCACCAGCGTCGCGCACCTGTAAGAGAAGTCCGCACAGATCGGAGATGCCTCCGGCGGAGACCCTCCGACGGTCAAGTCAGAGAGGAGACTAAGCAACAATGAAAAATCAGAGGCTCAGCGGAGAGAGGGAAAGAGAAAGGGAGCTCAAGAGCTAAGAGGCGCTTCTCGAGACCCAGCGCTTGGGACCTTAGGATTTGGAACTTAGTCCTTACCAATACTGTTGTCTTATCCTGTTTTATAGTAGAATGTGGTATGGCCCCATCATTAATGGTGCAGACAACTGAGGAGTTGTCAAATCACCGCGGACTGTCAAGTCGTCGTGGGCTGTCAAATCACTGGGATCAATCCATATCCTCGCAGAATAATGCTCCAGGGCAGTCGTGCCGCATGTCCTTGACAGGACAACTGCCCATAGCGGTCGTACGGCGTTTGGGTGGTCTGGCCGACCACATGTCAGTATTCGGCTGCCGAGACGTCGGGTGATGGCCCAGGGACACCATCGGCTGGTCTGGTGCCTTGCGAAGTTGGACGTCGGCTGCTACCCCCGACAGTGGGTCGATGATTTGGGCTCGATCGCTTGGCCGGTCGGGAAACAGTATGAGTCTGTTCAGCCGACATACCTTCGGTCGGATATCGTCGAAGGCCCTTGCCGGCAGTCATTGTCGGAGTCGTCGGTCGGTCCGGTCGGCAGAGTCTGGCGTCGGTCGGACAGATCCGAGAGTAGGTCGGCGCAGAGGGGTCGGTCGATATATCCCAACAGTTGCCCCCCCACTCCTGAGTCGGATGGCGTATTGGCCAGTGCTTCCACGTGGGCGACGGCTTCGGGCGAAAGGAGTGGTTATTCATCACGTCATGCTCTGACTCTGGCGATCGTATCAACGAACGATCCGATGTCAGACGTCCCATTGGGAATGTGAACTACAGTCTTCTTGGGAACACGAACCGCCGTCTCCTTGAGAACACGAACCACCGTCGGTTAACGAATTTCGAGATGCGATTTTTTCCGCCACGTGTCAGGGGGCCATTAGGCCGAAACCGTTCACACGGATGGAGGCGACGTGGCTCGATCTGGGAGCAGGTGCGTCGGACCGTCAGACCGAAGAAGGGCCAGGCGCTGCCACATGTCGGCATCTGGGAAGCCCTCGTCCGACGCACTTTCATCTCGACCATTGAAGGGCCTTATATATACGTGGCCACTTACATCCAAAACTTTACTTTTGCTGTAAATCTGCTCCTGACGCTGAGGCTCTGTCGAGTTGTCCCCCAGTCTCAGGTAGTTGTCTTCGTGCTCTCCCTTTGAAAGCTCCTTTCGAAGTTTTTCTTTCTGTGCCTGTTTCTTTGCCTCCTTTCTTCTCTGCTATTTTTTCCTTTGTTCTTCTTTTGGGGCAGTGTTATGGCTAGGACCTCTCCTCGAGGAAATCAGTCGGGAAACCCGACCGACGATTCCGTCGACTCCGGAGGTGGAGGTTTCTTCACTTTCGGGACAAACGTCGAACAGCTCAGGGAGCAGTACAGTATCCCGAAGCAGTTCGAGCTCTTCGCCCCTGGGGCTGAGGGTCGGATTAGCAACCCGCCTCCTGGCCAGGTGGCCTTTTATGTCGAGGACCTTCGGGCAGGTCTTCGTTTTTCGATTCCGGAGTTCGTCCAGAACGTCTTAGATTACTACGGGCTTTGTCCGGCGCAGCTGGCGCCGAACTCAATCCGGTTGATAATCATTTTTGCATTGCTGTGTCGGCTTTTGCCGACCTTTCCTTGTATTTCTCTCTTCCGGGTGTTCTTCGTCCTCCGACCCCACCCGAAAGTCCGAGGGTGGTGGTTCTTCAATCTCCGGAAGGATCTTTCGTTTATCATCGATCTTCCATCGTCGATCCACGGGTAGAAGAACCAATTTTTTTTTGCTTCCTCTTCACGACCTTGGGAGTTCCCTTCCCACTGGGGCGATCCTCGGACTCAGCCGAATGAAAACAGTCGGGTGGAGAATGGAGACCGAGAGGACTTTCATCGACTGAAGGACGTATCAGTGCCGAAGCAGAGGGAGCTCGTCACCGAGCAAGCTCTGTATGACGCCGGCCTGAGTTCGGTTCCTCGTTTAGGTACATCTCGGTCTGTCGGTTGTCCTTTATCTTTTCTGTCCGTCTTTGGACTTGTGCTGACCCTTCGTTGAAATTACAAGGATGCCGTCGAGAGTGAGGCTGACCGATGCCAACATTCGGCAACATACGGCGAGGAAGAGACCGTCACCCGGGGTCGGACCTTCGCGGCCTCTCAAGAGGCCCCAGATAGCATCGCCGACCGACATCACGACGGCGGCAGCACAGCCCGACACTGAACATGCATCGGGTTACGAGCCAGTCATCGCCCTGTCGGTGCCACCCGAAGCGCCGTCTGAGGAAGGGGTGGTTGAGGGGGCAGCCGAAGGAGCGTCGGCTCCCCCACCCACGGAAGAGGTTCGGGCGAAGCACGTGAGCCCGAACGACCTGCGGCGGCGGGCGTCGTGGCCTCGGGAGGGACCCATCGAGCTCGAGCTTCCCATCTCTCTCTGATTTTCGAGCCTGGATGGCTGAACGAGGGAAGGCTCCGATGGCACCGGGCGACGATACAAGGTCGGTCGATCGCACCGCGTCATCCAGCGTCCAACTTCCCGAAGGAGCGTCGGTCTTGGCCAACCATGATTTGGCCAGGAGGTTGTGCCAGGCGACCATTCTCCCGGCCGACCAGGAGATCATGAAGAGTTGGCTGGTGTCCGATATGCTTTCTTCTTTTTACCCGACTATGATCCAGGTGAGCTCCTCCTCTTTCCTCTTCATTATTGTTTTCTATTAGTCTAGTTTTCTGACAACCGACCTTCTGCCTGTAGCTGATCTACAATATGTCCGAGCTGGAGGTCGAGTATCGGAGGTTCAGCGACTTTCGGATGGCCTGGAAGAGAAGGGCCGAGATCGTCAAGGCTGAGAAGGCGACGTTGGTCGACCAGCTGAAGCTGTCGGTCGATCGTGAGGCTAGGCTCGAGGAGAAAATCTTTCGACTCACCAATGGCGTAGCCGCCTCGGAGGCCGAGCTTCAGTCAGCCCGTGAGCAGATCCAGCGCAAGACCCGCTCCGTTCACCGACTGCGGCGGGAGCGGGACGGTTGTGTCAAGGAGCTCGAGGCCGAGCGCGAACAGCTTCACGTTAGCCTGGAGAACTTGGCCAAGATCGAGGAGAACTTGTCCTCCGCCCAAGCCGATGCCGACATAGCGAAGCGGAGGTGGAGTCGGCCAAGGAGGCACTGAGTCGGGCGGTGGAGGACTTCCGTGGCTCGAACGAGTACCGGGAGGAGCTCCTCGAGAGCGGCTTTGCCTCCTATTGGGTGGGGTACGATGATGCCCGAGATGCGATTCAGGGTCTGCATCCGGAGCTTAACTTGAGCGGCATCGTCCCTCCAGGGTCGAAGGACCAAGCCACAGAGGAGGAGGCCGACCCACTGCCGACGGAACGAGCTGCCGAGGATGAGGCGCTCCAACCCCTGGTCCCTCCCCACCCGAGCAGGCACGTCGGTTGCTCCCGAACTCCACCGGTGCAAGAAGTCGACTCCGATGAATAGTCGGAGTATCTGCTCCGTTACCTTTGTATTTTTTATTTTTGTTTTATCTTTGATATTTGTAATCGGGCTTCGTCCCAATTTTGTAACTGGGCTTCGATCCATTTTTGTAACCGGGCTTTGGCCCAATTTTAACTTAGCAAAGTCAAAGACTTTTCATACTTTTTCTCGCGTGTGGTTGAATGTGTTTGATCGTCCGAACCATCTCCGAGTGCATAGGTCGTAGCTTCGACATATCTCATTAGGACGTTCGGTAGGGTCTAGCATCCACCGCCCAGACCTTGATCGAGCGTGTACGTCATGCCGAGTGTCGACCGATTAGCGAATGTAGCCCATTGGCACGATCATTCCGTAGAGTCAGGTAGTCGAGTAGTGTCCGACATATTCGGATAGGATAACGATGAAGAGTTGAATATCTATTGTCCGGCCCTTGGTCGGGCGTATATGTCGGGACGCATGATAAACGATGGCAAGCCGAATATCCCTCGATCGATCGTAACCAAGTCAGTTTGTCGTAAGTCAAATACCCGTTGCCCAGATCTTGGTCGGGCGGGTACATCGTGGTGCATGATAAATGGTGGCAAGCCGAATATCCTTCGATCGGTCGTAACCAGGTCAATATGTCGCGAGTCGAATACCCGTGGCCCAGACCTTGGTCGGATGGGTACGTCGCGGTCATCTTGGCGTTTTGCCCTTCAGTCAAAGCCAAGTGGGCAAGTTAGCTAGTTGCATTGGTCGAAGCCCTTTGCCTTTAGAGGCGAAAGCCGTTGGTTCGACGATCAAGCCGTAGGCTCGGTGCAGATTCGACGATCGGATGGTAGATTCGGTGATTCAGCATCGTAGATTCGGCGTAAAATCGTAGATTCGATGATCGAGTCGTAGATTCGGTGATCGAGTCATAGATTCGACGATCGAGTCGTAGATTCGACGATCGAGTCGTAGATTCGACGATCGAGTCTAGATTCCCAACGAGACGTTAGGATCAAGTTGAAACGTTGAGGCTCGTATTTCTGACACGGGCTGACCTTCGACGAGGAGCCGAACTTTGTAGACTCTGGAGTTTTGAAATTGTATTGTATTCCGAGCAAGAAGGGCATACACAGTACATTGGTAATACAACTTCAGGTTGTCAGCATTCGAAGTCCGGAGAATGACCGTCCCTTCCAGGGTTTCAAGTCGGTAGGCGCCCGGCCTGCAGATGTCTGCAATCTTGTAGGGTCCTTTCCAATTCGGGGACAGTTTTTCTTGATCCTGAGGCTTCGAGACTTCTACCTTCCTCAAAATCAGATCTCCGGGTCTGAAAGATTTCTGCTTGACTTTAGCGTTGTAGTATCGGGCCACTCTTTGTCGATAGGAAGTCAAACGGAGTTGAGCTTCGCGTTGGAGCTCGGGCAGGAGGTCCAAGTCGGCTCTTCGACACTCGGAGTTATCCGGTTCACAGTATTGCTCAACTCTAGTCGATGGTAGCCCGATCTCCAGTGGGATCATTGCCTCGGTCCCATAGGTCAGGTTGAAAGGAGATTCTCCGATCGGGGCCCGGGGCGTCGTTCGGTATGCCCACAGGACCGAATGCAACTCTTCGAACCAGAGGCCTCTGACTTCATTCAGTCGAATTTTCAACCCATGCAGAATGATTTGGTTGGTGACTTCGACTTCCCCATTGGACTGTGGATGGCCGACCGAGGTTAGCCTGTGCGTGATATGAAATCTCGCACAAAACTCTCTGAAATCATTGTTGTCGAACTGCCGTCCGTTGTCAGTGATGATGGAGTGCAGTAGTCCGAACCTAAAGATGATGGACTTCTGGACAAAGTTCTCTATCTTACGCTCGGTAATTTGCACCAGAGGTTCGGCCTCCACCCACTTGGTGAAGTAGTCGATCGCGACAACTATAAACTTTCTTTGGCCAGACGTCGGAGGGAAAGGGCCGAGTATATCGATCCCCATTGGGCGAAGGGCCATGGGGCGATAATGGCAGTCAGTTGGTTGGCGGGCCGGTGTTGTAAGTTGGCATACTTCTGATATAGCTCACACCTCCGAACCAAGTCAGCTGCATCTTTTTTCATGGTGGGCCAGTAGTAACCTTGCCGCAAAATTTGTAGGCCAAGGATTTGCCCCCCAGGTGACTCCCGCAGATCCCTTCATGCACCTCTCTGAGTGCGTACTCTGCATCCGTCGGTCCCAACCACCGTAGCAAGGGAAGGGAGAACGACCTTTTGTAGAGTCGTCCGTCCATCATCACATACTGGAGGCCGCCCACCGGAGTCGCTTGGCTTCCACGAAATCTTCAGGGCTTGTTCCGTCAGTCAGGTACTGAACGATCGGGTCCATCCAGCTTGGCTCGGTCGTCATTGTAGCACCTCCTCAGCCCTGTCGATGCTCGATTGCTCGAGACTCTCCACAAATGTCCGGCCCAAAGTGCCGTAGGCGGATGTCGCGAGCCTGGAGAGTGTGTCGGCCCGAGCATTCTCCGATCTGGGAATGTGGGTGATCTCGAAATACTCAAGGTGTGCCACAAGATCTCTCACCTTCTGAAGATATTTCGCCATGGTCGGGTCCCGTACTTCGAATTCGCCTTTGACTTGCCCCACAATCAGCTGAGAGTCGGAAAAGACTCTGAGGCTGTCGATTCCGAGCTCCTTCACCACTCTCAAGCCGGCGAGAAGCGCTTCATACTCGGCTTGATTATTGGAAGCTTTGAAGTTGAATCGGAGGGCGTACTCGATAACCACTCCCTCCGAGTTGGTGAGCAGGAACCCGGCCCCGCTCCCTTGGACATTGAAAGCTCCATCTATATGTAACACCCAGGTTGACCCGGGGTCGAATTCAGAAGTCGCAGCCTCTTTGGAGCTCCCGTCTTCTGACATTTGGTCGGTTGTCAGGCATTCCGCAATAAAGTCAGCCAAGACTTGGACTTTCAAAGCAGGTCGTGGTCGGTACTGGATGTCAAACTCGCTTAGCCTCACCGCCCATTTCGCCAGTCATCCCGATGTGTCGGGGCAGTGGAGGATCGTCCTTAGAGGCTGGTCGATGAGGACCACGATGGCGTGTGCTTGAAAATACGGACGGAGTCGTTGCGTAGATATGACCAGGGCAAATATCATCTTCTCCGCCCTCGAGTATCGAGTTTCAGCCCCGCGGAGCACTTTGCTGGTATAATATACAGGCTGGTGAGTTTGGCTCTAGTTCTCCCGGATGAGTACCGAACTAACAGCCTCAGGGGCGGTGGCCAAATAAAGGTATAATGTTTCTCCGACCTCTGGCTTTGCAAGTAGGGGCGGAGAAGCCAGGTAATTCTTTAAATCTTCAAAGGCTTGCCGGCACTCATTCGGCCAAGAAAAGTCTTTCTTCTGCCTCAGGGTTTTAAAGAATGGGAGGCATCTCTCAGCCGACCGAGAGATGAATCGACTGAGCGCGATGACTTTTTCGTTGAGCTGCTGCACATCTTTTTTGATGTTCGGGTGCCGCATGTCGATGATCGTCTTTATCTTCTCGGGGTTAGCCTCGATTCCGCATTGAGAAATGAAAAATTCGAGAAACTTCTTCGAAGCTACCCCGAAGGCGCACTTAGTCGGATTCAGCTTCATCCGATACCGTCGAAGAGTGCGAAAGATTTCTTCCAAGTCTTGGGCATGGTCTGAAGCCTGTGCGCTCTTCACCAGCATGTCATCCACGTATACTTTCATGTTTCACCCGATTTGATCTTTGAAAATCTTATTGACGAGGTATTGGTAGGTGGCTCCGGTATTCTTCAGACTGAAGGGCATCACTTTGTAGCAGTAGAGGCCCTTGGCGATCACGAAGCCGTATGCTCTTCGTCCTCAGG
Source organism: Elaeis guineensis (assembly GCF_000442705.2). Lineage (NCBI taxonomy): Eukaryota > Viridiplantae > Streptophyta > Magnoliopsida > Arecales > Arecaceae > Elaeis > Elaeis guineensis. The sequence continues at coordinate 47,270,353 of NC_026008.2, forward strand.
CACCAACCGAATCTGGTTATACCCGATGAAGGCATCCATGAAGCTGAGCAATCGATAGTCGGACGTCGCATCCACCAATTGGTCGATCTTCGACAAGGGAAAGCTATCCTTCGAGCAGGCCCGATTCAATCGGTGTAGTCGATGCAGATCCTCCACTTTTCGTTGGCTTTCTTCACCACGATGATATTTGCAAGCCAGTCGGGATATGTGGTTTCTCTGATGAAGTCCGTCTTGAGTAGCTTGTCCACTTTTCGTCGATGGCCTTCTGCCTTTCGGGGGTGAAGGCCCATTTTTTTTGTCTCACCGACTTTGCACCAGGGGCGATGTTGAGTCGGTGAGTCATTGTTTGCAGAGGTATGCTGGACATATCTGCTGCCGACCAAGCGAATACGTCGGTGTTAGTTTCAACAGTTCTATCAGTTGCCGTCGCTCTGGGTTGAACAACTGCGACCCGATCCAGACGACCTGTTCAGGATTCTTGGTCATCGGGATGGAAATCAGCTGTTCAGCCGGTTCACCCCTCTCCTCTTCCGTTGGTCCAGCTTGTCGACCGTTAGGGAGTCCTTAGATTCATTGCTTTGAGTAGAGATTTGGAAGCATTGTCAAGCGAGTTGTTGATCCCCGTGCATCTCTCCAGCTTCATTTTTAGTTGGAAACCGGACCAGCAAGTGGTACATCGAGACTATCGCCCTGAGGGCGTTTAGTCTGGATCTTCCAAGTATGGTGTTGTAAGCCGAAAGTACTTGGACGATCATGAATGTCGTATGGATGGTGTTTGTCTGGGCTCGGTCCCAGCCATCACGGGAAGAGTAATTTCTTCTTCCACCGTAACGGCTTCCCCGGTAAAACCACTAGGGGCGCAAAGACTCTCCTAAGTCGGTCGGTCAACAGTCGCATTCGGAAAAAGATCGAGTAAAACAAAACATTAGTTGAGCTTCCATTATCTATAAGAATCTTTTTTACATTATAGTTTGCTATCATCGTCGAGACAACTACAGTGTCATCATGGGAGTTTGGATTCCTCGAGCATCCTCATCTGTGAAGATTACATTGTTCTGGTGCGGCCTCTTCGTCGACTCCTCTTCAGTCGTCCCTCGATCCAGTCGTCTGGAAATCATGTTGATGACTCCAGCAGTAGGTTGATCATTCGCCGCCTCTTCAGTCGGTTGGGATTGTTGGTCAGGAAGGGGCCGAGCCGGTGGGTCCCTTCGGTACTTTTCGAGATACCCTCATCGTATGAGGGCCCTATTTCATCCTTGAGTTGGATGCATTGCTCGGTGGTATAACCGTGACCCCGATGGAACTGACAGTATCTTCTCCGATCGAGACCCTTTGCCTTCAGAGGTGGGGGCCATCGCTGGTATTCCGCTCCTTCGATCTTCATCAGGATCTGCACACGAGGAGCAGAAAGAGGAGTATAGGAGTCATACCTGCGATGCGTCGATCTCGGACTCCGGCATCGGGGCGATCTCGGACTCCATCGTCGGGGCGAGATCCGCTTATCGGTCGGGGGCCTGCTGGGTTCAGCAGCAGTCCGACTTTTCTTCTGCTTCTCCTTTTGGCCTGCGCCTTCGGTTAGGCGTCGGAAGCTCCTTCATTCGGCGCATGTATTTGTATGCGCGCTCCAACAGTTCGGCATACGTCCGGGGGAGGGTCTTGTCCAAAGAATATGTGAATCGGGATCCCCTTAGCCCCCTCTTCATGGCTGAGATAGCCATATCTTCGTTGAGGTCCCGGATCTCAAGTGTGGCCGCATTGAATCGGGCCACAAAATGTCAGAACGTCTCATTTTCTCCCTGTTTGAGGGAGAAAAGACTGTCCGAGGTTCGCGGCGGCTTCCGGCTGGTACTGAAGTGAGCCACGAAAGAATGCTCGAGCTGCCCGAAAGAGTGGATACTCCCTGAGCGGAGGTCGGAGTACCAGGCCCTGGCAGCTTACGGAGCGTGATGGGGAAGTCGATGCAAAGGAGGGCATCGATTTCCCCTGAATCATCATGAGAGCTTTGTAGCTCTCCAGATGGTCAACAGGGTCTGTGGAGCTGTCGTAGGGCTCCACATGAGGCATCTTGAACCGGCTAGGGATCGGTTCGTCGAAGACAAATCGAAAGAGAGGTTGGGTGGTTCGGAAGTCAACGTCGTTCGAAGACTTCTGACCATCCACTTGGAACTAGACAAGCGACGGTCGATTTCTTCGAACCTACATTCGTAATCGTCCAACCATCGATGTTGCGAAACCCCGGGGGTCGAACCTCCGATGAGCTCGAGAGTGAGGCGGACGGTGTCCGCGACAGCTTCTCCTTCCTCGCCTGCTCCAGCTGGAAAGAGAAGGACGTCAAGACCGGTGGGTGTCGCGCGTGGCCGTCTCTCCCTTTCTCGGTAGGAGTGCTGAGACGGCTGCTCTTGAGGAGGAGACGAAAGTTGACGCGGACGTCGGCGGCTGCTTCTGGACGGCATAGGGTGCACCGTCGGTTGTTCCGCCGGCAGTTGCGACAACTGAATCGGTTGCTATTGGAGATTTTTGACCGCGTCCGTCAAAACGGTTATCTGCCGCACGATTGTCGCGATCTGCACCTCCGTGGTTACCACCGGATGGGGAGAGCTGGGCTCTACCATGGACGGTGAAGGAGGGGTCTCTTCCCGGTGGGAAGAGTGTCTCACCGACCCGATAGCTCTCGATCGCTGAGTTCTGGTTTTCGTCATTTCGAGAGACTTTTCGAGCTCTGTGGAGCTCGCTGGCTTACCTCTGTCGAATTTTTCTTCTTGGCGCGCCAAAATCTGTTGCAGCCAATCCCCCCGTTGTTCGATCACCGGCATCGCGCACCTGCAAGAGAAGTCCACACAAGCCGGAGATGCCTCCGGTGGGGATCCTCCGACGGTCAAGTCAGAGAGGAGACTAGGCAACAGTGGAAAATCAGAGGCTCAGCGGAAGAGAGGGAAAGAGAAAGGGAGCTCAAGAGCTAAGAGGCGCTTCTCGAGACCCAGCGCTTGGGACCTTAGGACTTGGAACTTAGTCCTTACCAATACTGTTGCCTTACCCATTTTATAGTAGAATGCGGTATGGCCCCATCATTAATGGTGTAGACAACTGAGGAGTTGTCAAATCACCATGGATTGTCAAGTCGTCGTGGGCTGTCAAGTCATTGGGATCAATCCATGTTCTCGGCAGGATATTGCCCCAGGGCGGCCGTGCCGCATGTCCTTGACAGGACAACTGTCCATAGCGATCGTACGGTATTTAGATGGTCTGGTCGACCACATATCGATATTCGGCTGCTAAGACGTCGGATGATGGTCCAGAGACACCATCGACTGATTTGGTGCCCTGTGAAAGTCGGACGTCGGCTGTCATCTCCGACAGTGGATCGAGATTTGAACTCGACCACTTAATCGGTCGAAAAATAGTACGAATCTGTTTGACCGATATATCTTCGATCGGATATCGTTGAAAATCTTTGTCGGCAGTTATTATTGAAGCCATCGATCGATTCGATCGATAAAATCGGATAGATCCGAAAATAAATCGGTACAGAAGAATCGATCGATATATCCCAACATATCTCATTTCAATCGTGCAAGCAACGAGGTACCGTCCGATACACTCCTAGAAAATTTCCAACAAGTCCAGTTCTCTCGATCTCGATCTCGATCTCGACCTCTCTAGAGAGAGAGAGAGAGGAGAGAGAGAGAGAGAGATATGTGGCAGGCGATTCCATTTCTTGTTGCTGCATACTGGCTGGTACGAACTAGCAAATTATGACCCTGAAACCGTATAGGAGCATCGGGAAAGGGAAACGCCATTAGCGCAAGGTCGGTCATTGGGAGGGCCAAAAGTATCTTCTCGGATTGGAGAACGTGATGAGAAGGACGAGCAGACTGAAAGATGCAGCAGTGCAACCACAGGAAAAACTATTTGAGATATGAGTGAAATTCCTCGTTACACATGACACGAGGAGTATGGTACTAATGCAGCACATCGCGCATCGAACTGAAAATAATTGACAACGTTTTTATATTTATTTCGCAAAATGTATGTATCAGTCTACTACTATAAAGTAAGCTTTATATGGTGTCATGTTACTGCGTTTTTTCTGGTTCTGGCTCGAAGCATATATATGGTTATTATTATCCAAGCACTAGCAGACAAAAGTTCGAATCAAGGAAATATGGAACTCGTTGAGCGTACGTTCAGTCTCTTCAGAAAGGGGCGTCTGCTTGCAGCGGATGAAGAGAAGGGGATGGATAGGAAGGGAGTAGGTGGAGAGCAAGTGTTTTGGGGATCTCAAAACATATTCCGAGGGCAAGTGTTTGGTTCCTATAACCTTGGGGAATGGTATTTGGATTAAAATATATGAAGGGGATTTTATAGAGGAGATGGGATATGGGTTGAGATTTTTTATATGTATAGGTATTGGAGAAGGGGAGGAATGATGGCGGGGGGAGAAGGTTGGCAAAGCAATCGGTGGAATGGATGGCGTGGATGGGGGATAGCATGCTTGGTCTGGTGAGAGGGGTTGGAGGTATGGGGGGATGGGGAGGGCGTGTTGAATAATATTTACAGATGTTTCCTCCGCATGTGGCAAGGGTGTCCAGCAGGGGGTATATAGGCTGGCCAAGGATAAATAAAACCAGATGAGTTGCCTTCCAAATATGGACCTCTCCTGTATGTGCAATATGTTTTTTTTCTTTTCTTTTCTTTTCTTTTTTAATAATTTTATATCTTAGAGCAACATCGTTACATCGGAGAGCCAACTATATATGTATCTCCACCCCCTGCGTGTGTTGAAGACTATCGATGAGGCTGAGGGTGTGGTCCCCCTCCCTCTCTCTTCCCCCATTCAGGTTTCCACAACCAAGTAAATAAGCACACGAGCATATGTAGACATAGTTTTTGTTCTCTCACACACGAGGCATGCTCTGCTCCCTCGTGTTTCCTAAACAACAAATACACAGCAATCAAGTGATGAGTGGAAAACCCCAATCATTTCTATGGACACATGGTTGCAAGTCTCAAGGTTGGCGAATAGAAAGATCGAATAAGACTTGGATTGAAGTGCGAACAAACATTATCTGCAAATTTTATCCATACCGAGATATATACATATATAGCCTGAACACGGATGGAAAAACAGGTCTCATGACTCATTTATAACGTAAAAATTAATGAAAAATGTCGGATGTGTTTCTGTAATTGGGTTTGCCTCCAATCTGAATTTTGGAATGCTTGGTTACCGTCCATGTTTACCATGAACACGAACATGGCTGTCCCATCTGCTAGCTGCTGGGGTAGCTAGCTTGGCTGGGTGGTTGGTTGCTTTTGGCGGCAGAATGGAGGTTGGTCGCTCGCTGTCCCAGAGATATGTACTCTTTTTAGATCATTTATCTCCATTTTATCTAAGGGCCTGTCTGGATCGAGCCGTCTCATACGAACTTTCATATGATTTTATGGAATGCTCCCGAGATAATACTTGACCTCCGATATATGGACGTCTTTAATTATATATTATGTCATATTTGAATCCATATCCATAAATATATATAGCTTCTGCTTCTGCTTCTGCTTCTGCTTCTGCCGCGCATGGAGGCAGAATGGGAGCTAGGGCAAAAGCCCAACACATTTAATGAATGTTCCAACTTTCCTGGTGCGTCCGACTCATTCATTCTCTTCTCATGTTTGAGGAAACCCAGCCGCAGTGACATGGACGAGATGGCTAAAGAAGAAGAGGGGGGAACACGGGGGCGGGGCCGGGGGCCCCCTCTTTTCATACCGGTCCATCGTGCGCCGTGCGTGTGGCGTCCGTGGTGGCGAGCACGTGTGCTTCCTTTGATATACAGGCACGGAGGGCGCACTAGAAAGTGGCCGAGGCCGATGTCCAAATCGTAGTGTAAGCGAGGCCGGAGAAAGGGGAGAAGGGAAGGCAGGAGCAATGGAGGGGGAGCAGGAAACGAGACGGTCCAAATTCAAAAGGATATGCGTCTTCTGTGGCAGCAGCCAGGGGAAGAAGAGAAGCTACCAGGATGCTGCAGTGGAGCTCGGCAAGGAATTGGTACGCTCTCGTATCACCTTCTCCGAACCTGGTGCGTGCTTCATTTCTAGCTTTCGGTTTCCTTTCCTTGGCTGCTTGTTGCTGCATGGTTCTTGCTCGAGTTTTGACCTTCCGCAGTTTTGCTGCATCTAGAAACTGGAAAGATTACGGTTGATAATGGAGTACATCCTTGGCCATCCTCCCTAGCTTTCCTCGTGCTGAATAGACCGGTAAAATTTGTGTCGCGGGTCTGTCTTCTGATTCATGTTCATCAGCTTCTTGCAAATTGGTCTCTCTCTCTCTCTCTCTCTCTCGTTCTGTTTATGTGCGCGTCTCAGAGGCAGAGTAGATTTGTACATTTCGGCACCATGGAGCTACCTCACCAGATGAGATATGTTTTGAAATTTGTGTTGCTATCTTAGGTGACTCAAATGGGTGCACTTTATCTTATCATCGACTCTACAGTGTTATGTTGGAACTTCTCCTACACTTTTTACCTCCTCCATAAAACCTCATGGCTGGAATTCCCGAATGACCTGGATAGCCATCAACCTCTGGCTCGTTGAATTCATAAAACCTCATTAATGGAACACAGTGAGTAAGCCGCCGGTGAAATCATACATTCTTCTCTCTCCGAAACGTGTATTTAAATACATGCTCCGTGATTCATTCAAGAGTTCTATTCCCCTGTTTCGTTTTCTGACACATGTGGCAACGTGATTTAGAAGGCGGTGCAGGAAGCGCTGGTGAGCTATGACACGGTTGCGCTAGATCGCAGGGAACGACAGAAATATGTGTTATTATAACGATAACATAACATTCGTATATATGCCTTTTTCCCTTTTCAGGGTGCTGAATGGTTTGGTTGGTTTCAGGTGTCGGGGAACATCGATCTGGTTTATGGTGGGGGTAGTGTCGGTTTGATGGGTTTGGTTTCCCAAGCCGTTCATGATGGTGGGAGGCATGTCATCGGGTGAGTTGATATCCTTGTATGCAATTCATCATCTTATGTTGTTTTCTGGGGAAAAAAAGACAATTATTTATGGAACCAAGTACAATCCTGCGAAAGAAATTTCACGAGCGTTTGGGTTGTTGTTTTGCTCCTCGGCAGCTCATTTCGTAATGTTACTGTCTCCCTATGCATTGCAGGGTCATACCTAAGACTCTCATGCCCCGAGAGGTATGTCGGCTATTATGACTAGAAGACATTCTTTCTTTTCTGATAAATTAATAAACCCCTTTCTGCTCTCTTGGCAGATAATAAATAAACCCTTTCGTATTAAAGAAACCTTCTCATCTCTCCCTCGAGCACATTTCATCGTCTGCCGGTTTTGACTCCTGCTACTTGCTGCTGAGTTAAAAATTATTGATGAATTTTGAACTTCTAGTTGTTTTCCCCTCTTTTGTATTGTTTTATCGTCGGGAAATAACGTGGCCGTCTTAAATCCGTATGGAGTTTTTCAAAGGCTTCCGGGGATCTGCTGCCCTGATATCAGGGATAACTATTTTTTAGCTTCTTCCCCCTTGCCGCTGCTGAGTTGTGGTTATATATGACAAAAACAACATGAATGGGTCGTTTTCACTTTTTACCTTACATTTTGGTTCGAGTCCATGACCATTTCTTTATTCAGATTCTAAAAGCGCTTTCAGTTTTCTATTTTGAATTTTGACTGCATCTCTGTGTTTTTTAGAGCCTTCGGAGAGGCTGGTGATTGATTAGGTCTTTCCACTTTCCTTGACCTGCCACATCCGACATTGCTTCTCTGCACAGTATCTATTAAAAAGCCTTTTGGAAAAGGTTTACAGCCTTACCATATGTGTGTGTGTGTGTTTGGGGGACTGGGATGGTGTATTTGAGACCGATCATCAATGGGATATATTATGTAAAACATTTTCCTTCTTTTTTTTGTTGGTGGGGGTCTTTGTTGCTTCCTTTTTGCAGATTACGGGGGAAACTGTAGGAGAAGTGAAGGCTGTTGCAGATATGCACCAAAGGAAGGCGGAGATGGCTAGACAATCTGATGCCTTCATAGCCTTGCCTGGTTAGTGTATAAACCTGTGGATTTCCATCTGCCATAACTAGAGTTCCAAGGCAAATCAAGGAAGAAAAAGACATGATTAGTAGTCCCTCCTTTTATCATAAAAAAAAAAAAGAAAGATTAGTACTCCCTTCCCACATAATGACATAGACTTCAGATGGCCTTTTCTCAAAAACCTACATTTAAATGCAGTGAAATAAGAGATAAGCAGAAACCTACATTGGAAATTCTCGTGCTATTTCAGCTTCGGGGGATGATTTTGTTTTTATTGTTGGCATGTCTGGCGAGCTTTTTTTTCCCTCCTTTTTTTCATTTTAACAAAGTCTACCTATCTTTTTTCTTTTCTTTTGGAGATTCAGAATTTCCATCACGGTTTTAAATAATAGCATTATAGCTGTTATAGTTTTGGCCACTCCCATTATGTTTTTGGGATAAATAACTTGGAAAACTATAATAGCTGTTATTGTTCATTATTTTCCATTATAATGGACTGTCATAACATGCATAATAGCCATTTCGTGCGCTCTTTTTTAAATAAAAATATTTTTAAATTTTAATTTTTTCTCAAGATTCCCTCCAAAAATAATTGTACAACTCCAAAATGTATTATTTTATCTATAAAAAAAAAAAGAAAGACATGCTAACGCCTTATTACTCATTATTTGTACCACAACACCACTATAATAGCCATTTATTCAGTGATTATTTAATATTAGTCATTTAAAAATTTGCTTTTTAAGACAACTAGTGGGTGTATGGAACTATTATAACAGGATTGATGTGTTATTCAAAACCTTGAATTCTATGGCTAAATTCAAGGAAAAAAATATTCTAGTCTCTTTTCTCGCAATTTTATGTTAGAAAAAAATATATTGGGGAGCCATCGCTTGGTGCAATCATAAAAGGTTTGAGTTGACAAGTGCAATGGCCCGAACTCGAGTCATGGGGCAGCCACTTTGTGAGGAAAAAAACTACCAAAGGTTATTAGGTCTGTGTGCCTCGCCCAAGATCTTGAATTGTTGGGACCGTAACTGGATCATGACCTTGTTTTTCTCTTCTCTCAATTGTCTGTCTGTTGGACACCGTTGATGTGTGCAAGATCTTCAGAAGTTCTTAAGACATTGCCATTACCTTAAAGTGTGGCTTTGGTTGATTTGTCTAAACTTTATTTATTTTTAACAAAATAATCCTGCCAAACCTTTCGATTGTCTGCTAATATGCTTCACTGACGTTCTTATTTTCAGTAAAGATTTCAAGTTTTGGTTATCTAAATATCAAATAGGAAGGATTTTCCAATAGTTGGTATTTGGCAAGAGCAGGGAAAAGTGGTTCTTTCGATCAAAAAAGGGGATATTGCTTTCTATGGCTCTATTTAAAATGTCAATAAAACCACCGTCATTGTCGCATATTCTTTTTCTACAATGGGCCAAGATAAACCCACATAAAGAGAAAATGTACTTGCATGGTAGAAATAGCATGTCCCATTAGTCTTAAAACAAAGCACTGTTCATCAATTTCTGCCACTGAAAATTGACAATTCCTGATGAACGCCCAACATGTTCTTTGATTGGATAAGATGGTATGATTACTTTTAGTATGCCATACTTTCGTATGCTGAATCTGCCGGAACATGAAGTGTATTTGATGTCTTCTCTGTACAAAATTGGCATTACTAGAATATCCTAATACTTGAGATTTTGACTATGATTAGCTTCATATCATGAGTTATCTTGAGAACTTAGTGTTACAGATCTTAATAATTCAAATTTATACAGCTTACAGAGAAGTTCAAAGGACTTCTCTCGGTTGACTATCATGACAATTTAGATAATAGCCTTATCCCATGATAATTGAAATGACTACAGCAGAAAAATTACGTAAAAATAACTGAAGTTTTTCTAGTATTATTAGATTGGTGGCTCATTATATCACAGAGCTGATTAAGATTTTAATGCAGGAGGATATGGAACTCTTGAAGAGCTGCTTGAAGTGATAACATGGGCTCAGTTAGGCATTCATGATAAGCCGGTAATGACTTTTTAGTGTCATTTTAATTATTTTAATGAGAGTTCCTTTTATTAAGTGAGAAAAATGAGTTAAGGAGATGATTCAGCCTTGCTTCTTTACCTATTAACAATAAAATTAACAAGAATACAGCATCATCTCTTTAAAGGAAAGAAATTAAGATATACTAGCTTTACAAAAGTTGTTTGGACTGGAGAATCAGTTCTGATGGCAAGAGCACTAAATATAGTTATGAAGGGCATCAAGAAGATATAAAGACTAATTGGTGTTCTTAGACATGGATTCAATTTTCATTCCTTTTGCCCTAATTTTGTGATGCTTTCACCTTTGACCTTCTCTATCTCTGTTTTTTGTTCGTGGGGGTAAAGACCTTATTTATCCTTAACCACAGTGTGAAATAGGTTACTATGAAAATTGTGCATTTGCAAATTAATTGTGCCATCATGAGAGTGATGAATTAAAGAAACCATGAATGCATTGCAAAAGTTATGTTGCTCTCATATTCTTTCAGTCGCTAGTTGTGTATGAATTCATGTGGTTCGGCATTGTCACTTGATTTTCTGTGTTTTTATAGTTTAGAATCTTTTCCAGCCAACCTGAAAAAAGAGTCGGATTTCTTGATGCTTCTATTACAAATCAATGCAGATCTTGTTTGAAAGTCTCAGGACTAGTTAAGATACCGGTTTTTGTTGAATTGATTTAAAAAATTTTTGGCTCTATCAGCACTAGTTATTGTTGTCTACATTGTTACATGCCGGCATGCTTGCTTCCCGGTTTTGCATTGTGAGTTAATCCATCCACTCACATGCAAGCAGCATGCACAAGAACACATATATAACAAAATCAAATATTGAATTTGAAGATATGATCAAATATGCATATTGAGTTCTCCAGTTCATGGTGACTTCTTGTGAATATTCAACGAGTAATTATACGTTGATTGACACAGGTATACTACCATGGAAGCATGCCAAATCTCACTTAAATCTACATGTACTCCACAGGTGGGATTGCTGAATGTGGATGGATACTACAACTCCTTGCTGTCTTTCATTGACAAAGCAGTAGAGGAAGGTTTCATTAACCCAAATGCCCGTCATATCATTGTATCTGCTCCAACAGCAAAGGAATTGGTGAAGAAGTTAGAGGTGATGCATATAACTCATCTCAAGCAATTCTATGTAATGTGTTTGAATAGACTGTCTTACATTTGTTGCATTTTTCGCTTTGCATGTGATATGGGAGTTGCTTGTTAATAATCTGACAACAAAATCAAGGCATGATGCAAAATTACGATGTCCTCTCTGCGGTTGAAAATTCATGAAATCCCTGGAATCATGGAAATGAATATTTCTACGTCAAACATAACTTAGTTCATAATCATGATTTTTATGCATCTCATGCTTTTCTTTCATTGAGTTTTTAGCCTATTCTGCTTAACAACCAAAGAAGTCCTAAAAAAAACTCTCATATCTAATATGAAACTACTGATTTTTTTAAGGAAAGAAAAAGAATCTTGATTGTGAATTAGAAATTTTTGACAGAAAAAGGGTTTCCTGAATTTTAATCCTGCTTTGGAATATATTCAAATCATTCTGGTAATGCTTTTCAGTGTAGAAATTCCCCGGTGTACTATCTGTCACTAATGTTAAGAACTAGTGAATGTAATCAGAATACAAATCCACAATATTGTCAAATCCATAGAGTTTATTATAACCTTTGTTACCAGAATCACGGCTCGAAATAAGCCGTGAATGGAATAGTATAATCATAGATCAGTTTCACTTTCTTCTTTAAAATACTTCTGAGGAAAAGTCTTGCTCATTCATCCATTCAGCGAGGAAAGAAATATGCTGGCTCAGGTCTTTTTGAAGTAAAGTTCAGTATGGGTAAAAGGATCTTTGCTATGGTCTATTTCATTCTTCAAAAAAAGTTGATCACGTATCCTTCCTAACATATGAATCATTAATGCTGCGATATTGAGATTTTGACAGCTTCTATACTTGAGGAATGTAGTGAAATGTCAGGTGTAGGCTACCCCTCGTGAAGCTAAGCAATGGAGTCGCCATTTAAATTTAGCTAAGAAGGATTGGATAAAGCAATGGTAAGCTTCTATATTGGTGTTGGGGAAGGACTACAGAATGCACTAAATCACTCCCTAGATAGGGAGAAATTATTGCATGCACCAAGTTTAAGTGAACTAGGGCAAATCCCGGAGCAGATGCACACTGGATAGCACGCAATCGGGAATTGGTGAAATGCAAGGGGGTAGCGTGGCATGTTATCCACCATGGGATTTGACGCGGTCCAATTGCACCTGGCGCATGCAGCATGGAGGCCTAGATAGGGGTCCTAAGGCTAGGTTCACAATTCCTGAACTATATTTTGGTGCTCCTAAAAGTTACCAGACATGGAAAAAAAAAAGAGAGAGAAAAGAGGAGAGGGAGAAGAGAGAGGAGGAGGAGGAGAGGAGGGAAGGTTAGTGTAGGATCTCCTTCTTTGCTGCTTCTTCTAACTATCCTTTTAGGTTGGGGCCTTTGCTAAAAGAGGCCTCCTAACTAAGAGGATAGGATATGTATTCTAAGCTTTCCTAATGGGTTATAAAAAGCACTAATGGTTAGATTCAGGATTTTCCTTAGGTGGAGGAGGGTCGGAACAAGAATGTGAAAGAAAGAGATTTCTTAGATTTAGGATATTTATTTTGGCATGATTCCTGGAAGATTGTCTAATTTTTCTTCCCTTTTTATGAAAAGAATGAGTTTATTAATAGATGGAAAGGGTAGAGATTGGGGTTATGATCAAAGGTTTCAAAGAGTTGTGGTAGAGGTGTGAATTGGATCAAGGGGGTTAGAATATAGGATTTTAGAGGGATTAAAATGTATCCAAGGCTAACAAAATAAATTAGGGGGTATTTGGTTGCAGGAGTTGGAGTTTGGAATGAGAATAAATGACTCTCATTCCAACCATTTGGTTGGGGGGAGTTTCATTTTGATTCTGATTCTAGCGTGGAATGGGAATAGTGCAATCTTCCTAAAATCTAATCTCAACTCTCCCCTAAGGATTCTGTTATAACAAGCACAAATATAAGGCACACACAGATTCGTACAATCACACAAAATAGAGAAGAGAAAGAAAAACAAACACAGGATTTACGTGGTTCGGCTGAAAAGCCTACGTCCACGGGCAAGACACGAGAGAAAAAATTCCACTATGATGAAAAGAGAGATACAATCACTCAAGAACTCTCCAAACCCTAGCCGCACTTTGATTTCCCAAACCTCTCACAAAACTGCCGAGATTGGCAGAAAATACAATATTTATACTGGTCCGTACCGCGGGGGGGCGTTGCCCCCCGCACCCCCCAATGAGGTCAGTGGTGGGCTTCGGGCATGGGCCTATCGGCCCATGCCCTCCGCTACCACCACAGACCTCCCAAAATATTTCATTCAGGTCGCAACGCGGGCTTTTCAGATTGGGTCATAGATCGAGCCCATAAAAGATATCCAAAATTCAAGCCACATTAACAGATTCAAATCTCCATTTCGACTCTGATTCCACTTATCAAC